>NC_134458.1:107703759-108003759 GCF_047948215.1 Lycorma delicatula | reverse complement strand
GAAAATCTGACCGGGAACAGGAGCGACTACTACAAATTCTTTGGAAATCCACTAAAAATTAAAAAGGTGTAAATATCAGAGAAAAAATGATAAATGATCTAAAAGGAAATGGGCGCTATCAGAATTTTAAAATTTTAATCGGGAACAGAAAAATTCTTTGGAAATCCGCTAAAAATTAAAAAGGTGTAAATATTAGAGAAAAAATTATAAATGATTTATAGGAAATGGGAGCTATTAGAATTTTAAAATTTTAATTGGGAACAAAAAAAATTGGAGATGGTAATTGCTTCAGGGCAGATATGAAAATGATAAATCTACATTAACTTTTTAAGCAGTATACATTTTTGCGAATAATTCATCAATAAACTAATCATGAACGTCTGTATGATTAGAAATATTAGGAATATTAAAAAAATGGAAAGAGCTAAAGCACAGAATTTTACTGCAGAATCTAATCAATATATCTTGAACTGCCAATTTTACAAACGGAGCGGAACGCAAGTATATTAGGGAAACACTTATGATCCTACTATTTTGCTGAGCCTAGAAGTCAGTTCCTTGTTGCTGTTTTTTTTTCTTACTGGGTAGGAATTAATTGACGGGTTTATATTATTTTTGTTTTACAATGGACGGATTTTTAATTGCGTTCCAAACCTTTTTAATATTACACTGGATTATCCTTTGGAGAATTCCAAACATATTGCGTTTTTCTTCCGGCATAATTACCCTTCAGTTCATCATCCATTGGAGGCCTTTCGGTGCTACTAAATTTTTAGCCTGGTAAGAATGTACCTGATGGGGTTCTAATTTGATGGAGGGGAAGTGCATTCTCTTATCGATGAGAATTGCATGGAAAATCTGAGGAGGCGTTTGCCTATCTTGTATATGGATTACTACAGAAGGAAAAGGAATAGGAGACCGGATTTTACCGGTTTTGTTCATTACCTTCCTCTAGAGAACTGGAAGAAACAAAAGTATGTCAAAACGTTTGGGTCTCAACGAATAAAACTATTAAATAAATCCTGGTGACATCATACGAGCAACTGATAGTACTATTACAAAGGTCGCTTAGCCTTAGAGTTTACGATCAGAAATATATACATTTATTAAAAATATATAGCATTTAATATCTATATAAAGTAAACATTTCCCATATATAACTGCTATGCACTCTTAACTACGATGAAATATGAGTAACGAACCAATTAAAAATCGGTAATGTACACAATGTTTATCAGGGGGAAAAAAATGTGACACCTATTCCAACAATTCTTGCCGAAAAATTCTTTTTTGGGCTTCTTGACTTTATACAGTAGCTGATAAAGTATGGGAAAGCAGTCTGGATTCACGAAATTCTAAGCAAGTAATTTTAATTTTATTAAATTTACATGAAAAAAGTAATATAAAAGTTGCCTATAAACAATGGAGCTAAACATTTCATCTAAATAATGAAACGATTATTTAATAAAAGTCAAATGGGGTTTCTTCGATAGTGATACGGGCATCTGTTGTTCAAAGATAAATTAAAATAAAGGAATTTTATAATACACGATTCCAGGATACGTTATCTAACATACTCATGTCGTGAGAATTCTTTAATAAAATAATATAATAAATAAATAGTTATCGGCTAAGAAAGATCAGTTCCGGAATAGTAACTGAATTAAAGTATATAATAATGGACATTATCAAGAAACAAACCGTATGAGGTAATGTGAATCAGTTTAATAGAATGGTCAGGCAAAGAAGAATTACAAGAAAAAAAAAAGATTCAGGAATCACCTGAACACATCGCTTCACTACCACTAGCAAACAAGTGAGCCGTAATAAAGAACAAACTGAACGAGCGGCAAACGCACAAGCATAACTCAAGGCCGCCTCGCCGCGCCGCACACAACATACAACTGGGTGTGGAAACTGGTTTTCAGTTCAGCTTCAAACAGTTCATCTCTAACGTAAGTAACTTGTTGCTTCTTGTGCCCGCATTATACGTTTGGTTTAAACCACAACTGGTAATTTCGTCGGTTAGTTAGCTAGTTTTACGTTTGTTCTGCTAGAGTAGAGTAACTTGAGTAAGGAGAGTCGGCTGTTCATGTGTGAGGCGCGATCGATACACCTCACAACCCTTTGATAGATTCAAGCAGCCTTCATTCAGAATTTACTGCACTCTTTAACTACACATCACTCACAACACCAGACTTCTAGATTGTTTAAAACAAGGCATTCTAACCATATACAGATTATTTTTCTTATCATAACAAAATAAGTGACATTTAAAACATTAAATTTAAATAGCGTAATTAATAAAAAAAAAATGTACGAAAGAAAAAACTTAAAACTTGATCTACCTTATTAAGAATAAAAATTCTACTATATCCTTTCATGGTTTGCCACGATTTAAAACAAGAACAACCGTATCCATTACTGGTAAAAAAAAATTATAAGTTTTACACAAAAACACCACTCAATGAACGTAATATAAAAAATATTCTAATACTACTCGTATAATTAACAGATTGTTGATTTTTTTTATTTATAGTTTGTATATGGATGCGGTGTGTCCAAAATATTAACACTAAACATTCAAACAATCATAATAGGAAAATATATATAACATTTATATACGTATAATTACAGATTTCATTATAGTTAAAAATTAACATCTACTGTAATTTTTTCAGCCATTCAACTCCAGGTGGCGTTGCACAATGTACATCTTATGGATCTCCCTTGTATTCTCACTGTAGACAGTAATTCAACATCACCTTAATTTAAAAAAAAAAAAAATAGTAGAATATTACAAAATGTAAACTTTTATTTACAATTTTGAAAAAGGTCATCCAAATGCAGACTTGCCCTAAGGAGAAAAGTATCTTATAAAGTATTTTTATAAACTATGCTACACACTTTTTAGTGTGCTTTTTGAATATGTTAAATGCTCATTCATTTACCAAATTCTACGCACTAACTAAAATTAACCTAAACAATATTTCGAATAACGAAAAATTATCCAGGCGGCCAAAAGGTTGTTATTTCCTACAAAATTTGCTGAAATGCATCGTTCTGGCGCCTCCTTAAAAATGCAACTCCTAAAATCTTTTCTCGGTTTTTCCTTTTAGCCGTACCCCACAACACACATAAGAAGATGAATGTCGAAAATCATTAACTTATCACTAAGAAAACACAATAACAGAACTATCAACGCAGAACAACTAGGTATTCGAGGTATTATATGTAACATTTATACAAAGAGACAATACCAGGTCGCTATCTTTAAGCGGTACAAGCCAACTCAGGTGACAGTTTTACAGAATTATTTAACTAAGATATTAATTAATCATCACGGTGTTCGTTAGAACTTCGTCGGTAAGAGGCAACGAAGTCAACGAACTACGTTAACAGTTCTAAACGTGACCTAACCTAACAGTGAAATGAAAATGGGGAAAAAATAAGCGTGAACTTTATATTTCAGTTCAATTAGATTAGTAATAAAGAATACTTTCAAAAAATACCTCGAATTTTGTTACAAAACTTTTTTTTCCATTTGATGAACCGCGGAACTCGAATGTCATTTTATTCATTTTTTAATGTACCTTTACGAATCGCGCCGCTAGATAGCAGTACTAGATAGCGTAAAAAAACTTAATAATGTACTTGAAATAATAATTAAAAAAAAAAAATACTATAGCTTGTTTTAATAATAAATACTGCTATGTAAATGAAAGTACTGAAGGTGAAACAATTTTTTTAATACCCATCACTTATTTAAAAAATTTAAAAAAGTACTAGTTTACAAGAGCGACTATATTAGTTTTATTAAAAAAATAATAAATAAAAGAAAAATAAATTCGATTGGTAAATCGAATTTAACGATAAAAATCGAGGGTTACACTTACAAAGTAATAAGAGCAATATTATACATCACGGATTTTCGATTCGTAAAGGTCATTATACTAGTTTTATTAAAAAAGAAAAAATATGGTAAGAAGTGAATGATATGACTATCAACAAAAAAATATTGGCCGTGAAATTCAATTTGTTCTAAGGCAATAAATTTTAATAATAAATCGATAAGATAAAATCAGTAATTCATAAAAAAGAAAAAGAATAATCTAACAAAACGCAATGATATCCAAAAAAAATTACAAAGAAATTGTAAATCGTACGGTAAGAGTCTCGCAGATATTTCTTCCGTTCAAAAAACAAAAATGTCTGTAATATAAATAAAACTGTTTTTTAACAATACGATACTGATGTCAAAAAAAGTAAGACCCCTACCTGTTAATAAAATCTGTTATTAATTATTAATTTTGTTTAAAAAAATACATGTAACAGACAACCGTTATACAATAATACATAATAAGCAATCATTAAGCATTCAATATAATAAGGAAAAAAATAGAAATTGTAATACATATAAAATTTATAGAAATAATACAATTCTTATGATTATTCGTGTTTAATAAATGAAATCGAGCCGATAAGCGTTTTGTAACAACTTTTTATTATTATTTTTGCTTATATGGAACGCTTAAACGTTGTTTATTATCTATTATTGTATATATCTATTGTCTATTATGTATATTTAACATGCATTTTTTTTTAAACAAAATTCTAAATTAATAACAGATTTTGGTAATAGAAATGTAGTGTCTTACCTTTTTTTATATTTAATATAATGATTTAAATGATATTAAATCATAATTTTGTATCAGCCCAAGAGAAATAAAAAAAAAATTCAACAGAACAGACCCTAAAACGTTTTTAGAAAATCAATACTGCATTTTAAATCAAGATTACCAGAAAAAAGAGTATTGATAATTTTAAAAAAATAATAAAACAAATCTACATTCAAAATAATAATCCTTCCATCCAATTTCGTTGTCCTTATAAAGGGTTGAATCATAAAACAAGAGTAGATCAAAAGAAACTTTAACAATTTCAATTTAAACATGAAAATGTAACGGGGAAAAACACTTACGTTAGATAATCGAAAAACAACTGAAGGTACGTCCAGTCTTTTATTTTTTATCGGGTTACACGAATTTACTTTATATTTTATATAACAAACACGACTGCGTGGGAGGGGAGGCCGACACATCAGTGATCAAATATAACAGATGTGATACACCTCAAAATTTAGCAAAAATCTTATTTAATTCCACAATAATTATGTGATATTAAACAAATAGTTAAAAGAATTGTAAATTAAAGTATAAAAATATTTCTGGAAAAGTACCAATTATTAATGTGCTTTTACATTCAATATTTACTCGTATAATGCACAGTCTATCCAATTTTTATTGAATTATATTATACAATAATAACTGAATACTAACTCATTCTCATTTAATTTCATTATATATGTTAATTTTATTATATCTAATATAGTGTATAAATTATTTAAAATTACGAGTAGATTTTAAAAATTCTCGCGCAGTTCTACGCAAGATGGACCTTTTGTTTACGACGTCCTCGTTATCTCGCAGTGAGAAATGCACTGATTTTCAAGGTACCACGCAATGCATTCGATTTTGAAAATTTTATTTTGCGCAAGAAATATATAACACGTAAATTAAATGAGAAAAGTAAAATAGAGATACAAATTTTTTGGTAATTATTTAGTTGAGGTGCCTCACCCCGAAATCACAAAAAATCATCTCAAATCGTTGTAAAATCATTTGAAATATATTTTATGATGGAAATGAAGTATCAGAAAAGAAGATATTTGATATTTGAATATTGATACAATCGATAATGCGAACACATATGGTGTGTAAAAACCTTGCTAGTCAAGGTAGGCGAGCGAAGCGAGCGTAGCTTAAGTTATATTGGTAAAGTTCCGGCAAATTTAACCAAACTTAACCTACGATCGCTTCGCTCGCTAACCTTGACTAGCAAGGTTTTTACACACCATATGTGTGTGAATCTGCATTATCGAGTGCATCAATATTCAAATATCTACACTTTTCCGACACTTCATTTCCATCATAAAATACATTTCAAATGATTTTACAACGATTTGAGATGATTTTTTGTGATTTCGGGGTGAGGCACCCCGCAGACAATCGAACGTCAATGGAGGGAAGTAAGAAGCAATGTGTCGCGTTATAGAAATTCCAAACACCATTTCCACGGAGATATGGCCGAATTTTTATTTAAAAAGAGTATTGTGATTATAAAACACGATTTTTTATGGCGAATTATAACTGAGATACACAAAATTTTACGTGTGTTATTTGTATCGTTATGTAAATTTTTACTATCTTTCTATTTTCCGACACCCAAAATACATCATTAAATGAATAAATATTAATTTTGAATGAATTTGTTATCTTTTTTTGTGATTTCGGGGTGAGGCACCTTAACTAAATAATTACCAATTTTTTTTGTTTAATATTAAAATATATTTTCCGTTTATAGGAAAATTAATTATTATAACCGTAATTTGATAAAAAAATTAAACCTAACGAGTCGACCCTATACACAAGCATCAATTTTAAACTCATCACCAGTGTGAGACAGTGTATAAGCGCGTATAAAAATAAACCAATACAAGTTAACGTAACCTTTAATTGAGGTTACTGAAGAACGACTGAACCAATTTTCATCATATTTTCACATGCACAACTTCAGATACACTACTACAGCATATCCAAATTTCAATGAAATTGATCAAGTAGTTTTGGAGATTTTCGAGCCACAAATTTTATATATGGAAATTACATTTAAGTGAATGGTATTTTCGTACTCCTCATACCTCAAAATGTGAAGAAAATTCACCCGCCCGATCCCATCGCGCGACCGAAAGTAACTGAAAATTTAAGTTACGGCAGAAGAGGTAATCGTATAATAAAATAAACTTCAAAAAATTCATAAAAAATCTTATAGCTATGGAATTTTTTGGAACAAAGTAAAATAATTTACAGCTGGTAAACAATAATCGTTGACAACTAAGCTACGTTGTAGCTTAGTTGACAACGATTTCCAGATTAGATTCCTGGACTTTTAACCCTTCTGGCTAGCATCCCAGCCATAAAGAGCAAAACGATAAATAAATTTGATGAAATGAAATTTAGGAGTTTTTTAAAACGCTATGTGTATAAACGTTCCTTTCACAAATTCATTTTTATTTAAATATATCTAATGTAAAGTTTATTATACACTAAAAGAACTTTTTGAAGTTTTATACAAATCGGGCCAACCGTTTTCGATGTAGTACAATACAGTCACCGATTTATTTTTAAAATTATTAGAAATTATTTACAGCACTTATGTTTGGTACTGACGTTAACAAAAGTTTTAATCTGTTATCGGTAATCTGTGTCCTTGAGCTAAAACGCATAGCACGGTACGTCCAAATATTTTTAAAATGTGCACATTATATTAAAATAGTATATAATATTAACTGTTAAATTGCAGGTTAGTAATCTTTATTTTTCTTGTTGTTAACGCCTGGCTGAATTAGGATGCAGATGACAGATATATATTTTGGTCGCAGTACTAATTTCGATGGAAGTTTGTTTACAACTATCACAAACATAAGTAAAATCGATTTTATGTTTTATTCTTTTATTCCAAAGCGGCCTACGAGGGACCACGCCAATATCATTACTTTTTTTTTGTCTTCTTTCTTCATCTATACGAACCTGTGCATTATAAGACTGAGAAGACAGTTTTTAATCGCTAATATATTGTTTAGTATCGGACGATGTTAATTCCAATCTTTGTTTATAGAAATCAAATACGATTTAGGTATCGAGTAAAGGACCTTAGATAATTTAATCGGGGTTAAATTATTAATTAATTTTTTCGATTAATGAAAATCTATTCTAAAGTAGATAGAATACGAAATGAAATATATTAGGAAAGAATTCAATGAAAAAAAAATATATATACATATATATATATAATTTAGGGTTGCAAAATCAATTCGCCTCCAGATATGTTACGCGTACAGCCAAATCGTCTGCTACATAATGCCTGAGGATGTAGATTATTCTAGGAAGACCACACAAAAGGCGATGTAAGCTTAACATGGAAAAGAAGAAAACGTATTAAAAACTGATTTGTTTTGTTTTTTCTACTGCAAAAATAATTGAACAAACTAAATTGGAGCAATTTTTTAAGTTTGTATTAGGAGCGAATGAAAATAGTTTCTACAGTTCGTTATTTTACATTTATGAGAATTTTTTTTAAATTCTTACGGGTGAACAAAATAATAAAGACTGAATGTCAAATGAAATTTTTGAGTAATATGAACTATTTTCTTTAATATCCTAACTGCTCATCTACAATCTCTTTCATAATTATTAACTTTATGTTATATCATTTTAAAAGTTCTTCACAACTTAGACGATTTCTACCTCTAAAATTAAAGTAATAAATAATTAATCGCTTTGTTTTTAACCGAATTGAAACTTCCCTCCAAGAATCGTTAGCAATTTTCTCTATATACGCAGGTCGGTACGTCAAAAATTGAGCCATACAGTCCTTTTCTTATTTCTCATCTGACATGATCCATTTTTTATCTATACTTTTTCACTAACAGAATAATTAAATTTTCTTCACTTCGCGGCAAACAATTGTCATACACATAGTTGTATTTATTTCTTTCATAATTTGCTGTTATTATGGATTATAATATTTAATAAATAAATATGTGCAAAGAAAAGTAAATAAAACTGAATATAACGTCATAAAGAAATACTACTTTAACGGGTAAAAATGTAATTAAAATATTTTTGCGTCATAAAAACAACACTGTATGTAACCCGAGAAGTTAATTCTTTTAATTTTTTTTTTTAAATTTACAATTATTAATTTCGCTGCTTTAGCAGCTTTATTCCAGCGATCTTTGTTAAATAATGTTATAAAAATTAAGGTCATGTTATAGTACTGCGTATTAATCAACACTGGTTTATCGGTATCTTCCTGTTCCATTGGGAATAGACAGGCAATTTTCCTGTATTGATTTCCATTATTTTATAATAGATCATATTTGAAAGTAAACTAAAATATGAGTTCAATAACTCTATTATTATTAAATTATGTATTTATTCGTTTGCTATTATTTTTTTGTTTTAATTATTTGAGAAATTCTAAAACCTACTTTGTTTTCTTTTAGTATAAAACGGATATTCCGTCGATGCAGCCTATTTTTCCAAAATGTACTTATAATATTAATTACGTCAGAGCTTGCTAAAATATATTTGGAAGATTAGCCAGATGTACATGTTATATTACTACATTTCTATTTCTTTTTCTTTATGTTTTTAAAAACTTTTTATCAAGTAGACAAATTAAACTGTGACAAGATCTATATGCAAAATATATATTATTAAATTTATCTTTTTTTTATTTATAATAAACTAGCAACCGTGTCGCAGCTTCGCCCGCGCGATACGGTTATTTGCGTTCCCTGTCGCCTCCAATTTTTTTTAACTTATGTTTTTTTTAATAAAGTAACCAGAGGCAGGTGCAGCCAGTCGCGTTGCAGATACAGTAACAATGACAGTGGCTGTGTTGATCGAGCCACCGCGCGCCACTGCGTACACCGACGTACTCCTTAAAAAATCGAAATTCAAAAAACCCGAAAATAATTTTGAGATATTTATCTGAAGACTATTCCGCTGGCCCAGATCTAGAAAATATCTTGTATAGTGTAGTCGGAAATGAGGAAAATTTGCAATTATTGTTTACCTTACTTTCAAGGTCGAATTTCGAAAAATCAAGAAACTGTTTACACATACCAAAATCGAATTGCTTTATTACCAGAAATTGAAAAAACTGTAAACTTCATTGTTACTCAATTTTACCCTTTAAACGTGGGATTCCAAAATATCCCTTCTTAGTGTACAATTTCACCGTAAGAAGAACGTGTATACAAATCTTCATCAATTTTTTTTCAGTAGTTTTTACTGGGTGAGTGATTCATAATCACTCACGACATTTTCTTTTATACATATTAACAATAGAAGAGATATGGACAATAGTTCAACCGAATTAAAAATTCTATTTATTGGATTTAAAATATAATAACGTAGAAATTACAACTTTTGTTAGATATTTTACATAAGTATCTTTAAAATATAACAAAATAATTTATAAAGTGATTCACGAAGAATGTAGCAAGCATTGAAGTCATGTTCTACTGTTGAAAATAAAAAGGAAAGCATAAACATAGATCTGAAAACGTTTCGTTAGCGACTGTCGGCTGGCAAAAGATTTCATCCTGATTTCTGTGGCCCTCGGTAAAATTAAGAGAGACTGTAATTCTTGAGACCCAAATTAAGAGATAAATTTAGTGGTATTATATGAAATCTGACCTGAAAAAGTGAAAAGAAGGTCCCAGAAATTAACTTTCGAAAAATTTGGAGCTAAAGACAGAAAACTGGGGTCGAGGATCATTAGATTTTAATTTTTGGCGGAAAATAACTTTCTTAAACGGTTAACAAACATATAAATGTTTTAAATAAAATTTCCAGAGAATTTGATTCCGAGTAAAACTGTAAGAATAAAGTCCACAAAAACTAAACACAAATGTAAGAATTTTGAAGTTTACTGAAAACAAAAAATAAATGTGGCAGATTTTAACTAGGTAATAACGAAACAAAAATTTCAATTACACAACAAAAGAATTAAATATTTATTAAATACAGTTCTAGAACCTATTTTTTTTTTTTTTTTTAACTTTTTAAGTCAGATTTCATATAAAAAAAATCTACCCCTTAATTTGAGTCGCAAGAAATACAATCTGGGTTAATTTTACTGAAGGCGCAGAAATCAGGCCGAAATTTATCATCAGTCGAAATTCGCTAACGAAGCGTTAATGGATGTATGATTGTATGAATTTCCTTCTTTATTTTAATCAGTAGAAAATGATCTGTAGGTTTGTTACATTCCTCGTGAAGTATTCTATATATAATGCACAATCACAATTACGAATATTAAATTCTTTTTCTACAGAAATATTTATTGGTTATTCTTTTATCCTCAATAATTTTACTAGCAAAATGTTACTTTTTCATTATTTTGAGAATTTTAATTTTTCTTTTTTTAGCATTTCCGTAAAAAATATTTCAGATGAAGTAAAATTTTTTCAATTTTGTATATGAAACACAAAATTACCATTAATAAATAAATATTTTCTACGTAGTAACGTAAAGAAAAAAAGCTTAATATATATCCTTTATAAATATTCATTTTTTAAATGATCTCTTCGATGACACTACTTAGAGAATAAAAGATAAAATAGAATAAAAAAGAGTTAAAAAGAAAGAAAAGAAATTAGTATCAAAACCACAACAATTGGAAACTTTTAATGATTCAATCTTACTTACTATAATTTCTAGGAATACTATATGGATGACTAGCAATTTATTGCTACAACATATATATATATATATATACACACACACACACACACACACACACACACACACACACACAAAATGAACAGACAGGATTATTACTGGTTTATATTAAATAACATCACGCCACCTGAGACACACGTAAATAAATTTGGTACGTAAATATGATTCATTGAAATATTACGTTGTTAGCATTTAATATATGACCGCAATTTTATAAAACAGTTGTATTACAAAATAATTTATCGGATAAGGTAAACCACAGAGAATTTTACATTAAAACATTATTACTAACATCGGATATTTTCCGGACATAATGAGTTCAGTAACCTATAATCATAAATTACCGGTCATTTATATTAAAATAAGACATTATTACTAAATCATCAAAATTATTTCTCAACTTGAAGTGTGGGTGAAATATACGATAACTAAGTGCTGTTTCAGATACTTTCTGAAACAGAAATTATCCTCATTTATATCAATTATCAATGAAGAAACGTTTTTACAAAAATGAAAAAAATATCCCTAATATAAAGTGGGATTTCTACCCACCATCCTTTTTACACACAACTATAGATGAAATTCCTCCACTCTTAATTAGACATATGGCCAAAATTTACTGCCCTAAGAAAGGGATGATTAAATAAGGGAATAATATGAAGTAATTCAATTTAATATTTTCCTATAAAAACGTTTGCCTATCCGCATATCCGAGTGATAACATACTTATCTTTCATCCGGAATTCATTAAAATTGGCGGTTAGCTTGTAGTCGCTAAAATAAATCAAATGAAATGACTCCTGAAAATGTGTGTGTGTATATATTACAAAAAATCAACTTCGGTCAAAATTTCAAGAATGTTTATGTTAGTAAATAGTCTTTTTTACCGACTTTTCAAATACGGTGTTACTTTCGGTCGCACGGTGGTATTGGGGATGAAATTGAATTTTCTTTACATTTTGAGTTGAGGAGTAGGAAAGATACCATTCACTCAAAATGTAATTTGTTTATATACATAGGTCTACGTATACAATTTGTACCTCGAAAATCTCTAAAAAATGAAAAATTTCATTGAAATTTAAATATACTGTAGTAGTGTATTTAAAGTTGCGCATGTGAAAATTTGATTAGGATTGGTCGAGTCGTTCCTGAATTACTCTCAATTTAAGATCGACAACAGAAAACATAACCTCAATTTGAAGTGATGTTGACTTTGTATTGGGGTATTTTTTAAACGCGCCGATGCGGTGAGTCACACTAGTGAGCGAGTTTAAACTCGACGCTTGTGTGTAAGGTTTGCTCGTTATTTTTAATTATTTTACCAAATTACTATTACAATAATTTAATTTTCTAATAAACAGAAAATATATTTTAATATTAAATTTAAAAAAAAAACTATACGGGTTAACTTTTCTCATTTAATTTATGTTTGGTATATTTTTTGGGAAAATAATTATACAAAATCGAATGTATTTAATATATTTATATGTTTTATGTATTTAATCGAACGAATATAGTGCATGGTACCATGAAAATCAGTGCGTTTCTGACTGCGAAATAGGGAGGGCATCGGAAACGAAAAGTCTGTCTTAATTGTTTTAATATTGATTTCATAAAATTCAACCTCAACCGGAAAATTAATAAAAGAATACCTTTTTCAGTAAGAGAAATTTAAAGTTTTGAAGTATTTTCAAAGAAACTGCTTAAAATTTAATCTTTTTTTTTAATATCAAATTTTTTTGTTTATATACAACAATGAACCAAACAAGATACAAAAAACAATTTATTTATTTTTTCAATTTTAAGAAATGTAAAGAAAACACCAACATAAAATAAAATCATTATAATAATTTTCAGAAATTAATTATAAATATGATATGGCCAAAGATGAATCCTGAGATTAAAAATGGAACAAAAACGTTTTACCAAAACGGGAATAGATGTAAATTTTTTAAGTGCAACCTTAGTGAGTAAATAAGGGAGAATCCAATATCCGGAGTAAGCGGGAAGCAACCCACAGAAAGGAAGAAATTACAGATATCTTAATCATTCAAAGTGATACAAGTCCAGTTAAAATAAGTTCAATCTTCTAGTCTAGTTAAAACGTCGTTCAAGCGTAATTCCGTACAAACAATAAAACAAAGTAAATCTAGATGAAAGGGTTCAGATTGAAATAAATAAAACAACTGAAGTGAAAGCCTTTTCCTTTAATTTTGAATGGATCGAAAAGATAATATGAAAATGAAACGTAGCTGGCGCACATTACGAAAATGACTTCACTCGTCTACCTACTTACTAAACTTTATTTCTTCAATCAATCTAAATTATATTTTTATTTAACACTAGCATCCCCGTCGCGGCTTCGACCGGGCTGTATTGTTACTTGCGTTTCCGGTTGCGGTCGATTTTCTTTTTTATTTTATATTTTTTAGTCAAGTAACCGGAGGCAGGTGCAGCCAGTCGTTTCGCAAATGTAGTAACAGTGGCAATGTGTTGGTTGAGCCGGCGCGCCGTACACCGTCAGACACCTTAAAAAATCGAAATTTAAAAAAAACCCCGAAATAAGGTTTCAGATATTTATCTGAGTAGTATTTGCAAGCCCAAACCTAGTGAATATTTCGTTTAGTATAGTCGAAAATGGGACAAATTTGCAATCATTGTTCAAAATCTTTTTACGTGTTTTCACCCCTTTCCAGGACAAATTTCGAAAATCTAGAAATTGCTTTTTAGGTATTCACATGAAAATTACACACACCAAAAATCATCTTGATATCTTCATTTGTTACCGAGAAATTGAGAAAAATAGTAAATTTCATTTGTTACTTCATTTTAACCCGTTAAACTCGGAACTTAAAAAGGAACTAAAAAATACTTTTTTAACATACCAGTGCAGTTACACTAAGAAAAACGTGTATAAAAATTTTCATCTATTTAACTTCAATAGTTTTTGCTGGGCGTTGATTACGATTTACTCACGACACGTTCTTTTACATATAAAGAGAATAGAGAGATAATACCAAAAAAATTCTCCTGATAAATATCATTTTAAAATCGTCTAAGCCTACTTATGAAAAGTGTGAAACAATAATCTTTTCTATTAAATCGGTGATACCTCGAAAGAAGTCAAACCTTTATTAATAAATATGATAAAGAGATATAGTTTAATTTCATTTTAAAGAGCCATACAACTATTTCTTACAAGAAAATAATTAATCAGCGATTTAAAATATTACAGTAGAACACGATTTTGTAAAATACGAGATGGTTTTGGATTAAGCTATACCATTCATCTAATTAATAATGTATCTTAATAAATATACTCGTAAAATGTTTCAACATTCAATATATATATATATATATATATATATATACAAATACACGGATATTCTGATTTACACGTAAAAGATAGAAACTGGTCTAAATAAAGAAAAGAAATTCTTTTATAACCTTCCTTATACTCTTTGATGGTACTGGACTGTGAATGGCGTTACACGTATATTATTTGTCAATGTATATGAAACAATCACATCTCGATTCCCCCCCGAGGGGAGAAGATCCCACCTCGTAGCGTGTCCGGTCGCTACACCACCCCCTCCGTTCCTAGCCAGTAGTGGCTTTAACGGAGGACATCTTCTCGCCCTCAAACTGATTGTGCCACATAGCTTTCAGTCCAGATGCCCCGAGGGACATCTACATCGGTAAAAATTCACCCCGAGATAGATTTACGTGTTTATGCCTTCAGAATGAAGACAACGGACACCTGCAGCTACCACGTCGCCCTCAGGAACTAAGCTAGAAACCTAACCGCGGAACGAAGACCCCTAGAACAAACTATTAAAGAGCCACTTTCTGAATGTCTCAGATCCGTACTAATAACCTCAACAATAAACTTTCCCACTAAAGTTTTATACATCGAAATTTAGACCTAGTTCCCTTAAGAACCCCGCTTAATACTCAAAATGAGTTTCTATCTGACTCCGTTCCGGTCTGCCCGGGAGACCTTGTTTCGGGGACCGGTCGGCCCGGGAGACCTCTGCCCGTTTTACACCTTGTTTTTTACGGTGTACACGTATAATTTGTCAATGTATATGAAACAATCACAATGAAAATGAGTCATTGTATTTTCATGTTTTCAAGATATCTTCATCATATACTTTTTTCTGTCTTTAATTTTCTTCTTACTATAGCCTAGTTGGTACTTACACAGTGTATTAGTTATACGGGACCCCTACTGAGGTTATACGTTTGAGGCATTCTTACACGAAATTCGTGTCTACTAGCCATCTAAATAGGTATATATATATATATATATATATATATATATATATATATATAATTTGTATATTTAACGTTAAATAGACTAGGTTAGCGAGTGTAGGTTATTTTTGGTTAGGTTATATTGATAAACGTGGGCGATTCGTCATTACACAGAATTAACATAATCTAAACAAATATAAATACGCTCGCTAACCTCGTCTGATTAACTTTAAAAATAAAAACTAAATACAATAAATTATGCGTATATAAGTTTTATCGTGTCGAGTTGCGTACAAAAGTTATGTTGGATTTCAGTAGGGGGTCCCGTATAAACCCACCGGGTTGGTCTAGTGGTGAACGCATCTTCCCAAAATCAGCTGATTTGGAAGTCGAGAGTTACAGCGTTCAAGTCCTAATGAAGTTTATTATTTTTACACGAATTTGAATACTAGCTAGTGGATACCGGTGTTCTTTGGTGGTTGGGTTTCAATTAACCACACATCTCAGGAATGGTAGAACTGAGACTGTACAAGACTACACTTCATTTACATTCATTCATCCTCTGAAGTATTATCTGAACGGTAATTACCGGAGGCTAAACAGGAGAAATAAAGAAAGGGTACTTATAATAAGCACCGCCTAGTTTATTAAGAAAAGCATTAAAGAGAAATTATTAGAAATATTTGTCTTAAAAAAATCCCAGTGTATAGACCAAAAGTATATAACGTATTATAAGATTACTGAATTTAAACTAAAAAGCAAGATTAAAACAAATGTTTATGAAATGTGAGTAAAAAGAAAAATGACAAATTTTAATCATTAATATAAAGAAATACATATACTAAAAGAAACGAAAATACGTTGTTTATGTTGTATAACAAATTACGAAGCAAGACGAAATAATACAACATCAAAAGCAGATTGGCACGAGCAAAACTTTTAAGTAGAACAAAGGTCTACTAGTATATAAGGAATATACAACTTTATATTACTTTTTGTAAAATTATATATAATAATATGAAAAGTTACACACCAAAGTGGTTTGAAAAAGTTCGTGCAAAAATAAAAACCATTTAATTTTTCGAAATAATCCTTTTTATTTTTCAACGTAATCTCCTTTTAACCTTACACATTTCATCTAATGCTGCTCCAGATCGTTGATCACTTAAAAATAATAGGATTTTCCCAACTGTGCAATATAGCCATTAGTTCCTGCAATCAACTCCTCGTCTGAATAAAATTTCCTCCCTGCCTGCAATTTTTTGATGTTTGGGAACAAATAGTAGACCAAAGGAGCCAAATCTTGTGAACAGGGGGTACGCGGAACGAGTTTAAACCAACTTTATCAATTTTGCAGCTACAACTGCAGATGAGTAAGCAGGTGCATTTTCGTGGGAAACGAAAGGACTATTTTGTGGGCTAATGGAGGGCAATTTTCTTACAGCTCGATTTTCAAACGGTCCAATAACGATGCATAGTATTTACTTGTAATCAATGAATTTTTTATGAATAGTCGAAGAGCATTATCCTATGCGAATACCAATAGACAGTCGCCATAATCTTCCCGGCCGATAAAACGGCCTTTGCCTTCTTTGGTGTAGATTCCCCGCTAGCTTGGTCTCAGGAGTAACGTGATGTATCCATGCTTCGTCTACAGTGATTGAGAAACTCTTAAAAGTTTGCTGATTTTGCTGAAACAGCTGCAAACTGCTCATGGAACACCTCACACGATTTCGTTTTTTAGCCAACTGTGAGCAATCGCGGGAACCATCTTGCGGATAGCTTTTTCATGTTCAAGTGTTGATGCAAAATAGTATGCATCTGTTCAGTCAAGATGCCCACAGCACTAGCAATTTCACTCTTTTGTCATTCAACATCATATCATGAATTTTATCAATCATTTCTGGAGTAGTGACTTCAACAGGGCGTCCAAAACGTTCGTCGTCACTTGTGTTCATTTGACCGCTTCGAAAATTTGGAAACTATTTATAAAATGTAGAAGGTGCAGATTCACCATAATATTTATCAAGTTTTCTTTAGTTTCCCTTTCCCTTTCCTGAGGCGATTGGCCCTTTATAAAGTAATGTTTAATCAACACACGAAACTCTTTTTAATCCTTTTTTTATAAATCACTCACTCGACTTTCTCGATTCAAACGGATGCCCAACATAGAGAAATTAACTGATCAGATCGAAACTTGGTGGAGGTTCTTCCAAAAACATGCTGTTAAATGAAAATCCCCTCGATACGCATCGGTGGTGCCAACTCGCGGATTTTGCACGGAGGTTTCAAACCACCCAGGTATTTTTTAAGCGTTGCATTTCTGAAATAGTATGACAATTGAAACAAATTTAAATTAGAGTAAAGATAAATAAGGATGAACCTACAACCTACTGAAAGTTAAATTATTAACTTTACATATAGGTTTTTCTTATGTTATACACAAAAAAAAAATTTGTAGTAAAAGTTATTTGATTTTTTCCAGTGATTTATAAAAATATAAACGAGTCGTTTTTGTTGCTTAAATGAGCTCTTGATATAACAATTTAAAAGAAATGGGGTTTAATTTATTTATAATTTAATTTTTTTTCTATTTTTTTCTAACAAATCTGAAACTCAAACTAAGATGTTTTCTTTCATTAGCAAGTTTTTAATTACCTTTGTGATTATTTTAAGCCTAAAAGTTTATATATTAATTATGCAAAAATTAATGATATATATTGTAAAAAATAAAACAAAAATAAAAGACTCGATTTTTCGTTTAACCTACGGCTTTTTTTTTTAAAAAAAAACCCTAAACGTTCTAAGATTAGTAGTTACTGTCCAACTTGACATTTAATTTTTTTTTATAAATGTCAAATTTTATCGTACTTCATTTCCTTTAATTTGTTTTAAATAGTATTATTATCTTAATTTTTTCATGTATTATTCATTGATTTGACCACATATATAGAACGTGTTACCACATCCGTACCTATGTATTTCATCAGCTTTGTTTATAACTATTTCATCTGAAATTTAGAAAAAAAACACAATTTTTGTTTTTTTTTTTTTCAGGTGGTAATATTTACTATAAATATTAGCTCATTATTTTGTAGTAAAATTAAGTTACGCAATTTTACGAAATTAATTCAAATTGAGTCATTTAAAATTAGATTAATTTTTAATAAACAACAGAAAAGTAAATGAAACAAGAAATTCAATTAATTGTTTACTTGCGTGCTACCGATTACTTAACGTCATAGCATACTCATGTAATAAGTACAGTTACTGACCGATAAAAAAAGTCGTAATGTTTATAACATACACGTAAGTTTCTTATAATCATGCATTACCCTATTTTAAAGGGATGATACAATTTTGTCACATGTAATCTATCACCTTATGTGCACACTTAGTTTTGGGAAAGCAAACTTAACTTTTAGGCACAGATTTGAATCTTCTACAACCGACAACTGGATATAATAAATACTGAAAAATTCCATTTTTGAATATACAAAAAAAAATTTTGTCGATGTTAAGTTTTCGCAGAAATTCATACAGTACACGAAAAAAATTGTCTGCCATTATTTTTTTTTTCTTATAATTTTAATGAAAAAACTAATTATGTATTTTTTAGAACTAAAATTTATTATTTCGTTTTCCGTTCATGTAAACTGGTTAAAAAAAATCGATAAAATGTAAAACGATTTACATGAAAACGGAAATTTTTACCCGACTACGTTCATAGGAGTGGTATTCCGTAAAACAATAAAAACGTACCTCTTTTTGCGACTTGTTCATCAAAATTTCAACTTTTTACTTACTTTTACTTTTTTCTCTTTGATTTTTCGAAAAATTCACTGTTCGCGAGAAATAAGTGAAAAATTTCATCAGTAAAAAAGCAGCAATGCATCGCGGCCATGCAGCAGGAATACATGCGTTACATACACACATGCACATTATCATTCATTAAATTAAAATCTTTATTTAAATAGCAAAACTTTATTAAAAAACAAAAAATGCACCAGAATAGATGACAATTTTATTGAATGGTAAAATTACTGAAAACAAAAAAGCGTTAAATAAAACAATTATTAAAAAACAAAAAACTGGATTACTGATTGTACATATCTACCAATTATAAAAAAATGTACAAAAAAACAAATTTTTCTTTCTTTTCTTATAGGCATTTTTTCAAGATATAGTAAGTTAGTCTAACCCACAGGGTTGGTCTAATGGATAACGCGTCTTCCCAAATCAGCTGATTTGGAAGTCGAGAGTTACAGCGTTCAAGTCCTAGTAAAGCCAGTTATTTTTACACGGATTTGAATACTAGATCGTGGATACCGGTGTTCTTTGGTGGTTGGGTTTCAATTAACCACACATCTCAGGAATGGTCGAACTGAGAATGTACAAGACTACACACTTCATTTACACTCATACATATCATCCTCATTCATCCTCTGAAGAATTATCTAAACGGTAGTTACCAGAGGCTAAACAGGAAAAAGAAAGAAAAAGTAAGTTAGTCTGCGATGTGAAATTTAATATTCTACATTTTATGTTTTAGTCGGGTGCCTGTGTCGACTTTACAGATGGCGACTTTAATGGTCTCCACACTGCTAAGACTAACAGACACCCGAATACAATTTAAAATATAGAAATAATATTAAATTTCACATCGCAAACTAAGTTACTGTAGTGTTTAAATGTTTTCTGTTCGTTTTTCACAATTATTCTAGGTACAGTAGAGGTGTAAAATTAGTAGTCGGGTTTTTTGTTTTTTTAATAATTATTTTATTTGAATTTTCTTTTATATCTTTTTAAACATTTTTGATAATACAAAAATTTATATTTAATTAATACAAATATTTTTTATATACAAAAAATTGTGTGGACAAGCGTTATGAATATTTAAATATTATTCCCCCGTTTCAATCTAAAGTCATTTAAATATTTAAGGAGACAAAAAACCGATCGCAATGTATAGTTTTTTTATACACATGCATGTTAGTAATTTCGAATATGAATATACTTGTTTTGTTTCAAAGAGAAAATCGATCTGAAAGTCTATTTATCTATAATTTTTTGGAGAGGAGATAAATTAAAATATTTGTAGATACGAATATTAATGATAATATTTGGCGATAATTGAGAGAAAAAATGAACGACTTCGGTTCAATTACACCCCGATTCGTCTAAAATTGAAAAGGAACGAAATATGTTCTCTGTTAAGATGTAGATTGATAAAAAATCTGACAAAAAAATTTGAAGATTTAAAAAGATAAATACACATATATAAATAAATACAAAGCAAATGATACAAAGTAGTTCAAACTTCCGCTAATTTTAAACGTCACGTAGCGTCTGTTTTTCAATACTTCACACATCTCACTTTTTTCATTAATAATTAGTAGGTAGCTGCAGTTTGTTTGTGAAGCAAAAGTAAAAGAGACGATAAATAAACAAGCTGTTTGTTTTACTTTTAATACAAACACGACAGAGTTCGTTTAAACTTTAGACAGGTTGATATTATTTCGGTAATTACAAGTTTTACTATTAAATACACACCGATCTGTTGAAAAATGTATAAAAAATTACTGTATCTACGTCAAATAAAAGTTTTAAAAGCTAATAAATAAATCTTTCTTATTCTAACTCTGTTTGTTTTAATACGGTAGAGAAAAAAATATTAACCTTCACAGAATATGTTACTAGCTTGTGAGATATGAACGGTACAGTCTTGTCACAATCCGTACTAGACCTCTCAGTGGTTTCAAATAATTATTTGTTATTAATATTAAGACATTTACTCTAACAAAAAATTTGATTAATTGAATCTTCTTATACGCGTTAGAAAGTATTTTATGAACGTTTGTTTCTACCTTTTTGCTGTTTCTGCTATAATAGAAACTGAAATTCCTCAAGCTTATACGGAATTTGTAATTTAATAAACTAAAAATAACAAAGGAAAAGTAACCTAATTATTAATTTGTATATCGAATGATAATAGATATTTTTATATTTACACATCATTCTTACATCTACAGATAAGAAATGCAAAAAAAAAAATTAACCGTTATAACATGAAAGTTATTTTTTTATTTCCTTAATCTTTATTATTTCCGCATTAATAATTAAACAATAAAAAAGATGAATTCAGTAAATTTTTATAAAATAACGAACAAAGGTTTTATATACACTCATACAATGTAGAGGATGGCGCACGAAATAATCCAACATTTATTTTGGCAATTGTTTAGGTTAATATTAATGTGTTTTATGTTGGCAGACGTTACCAGCAATTCATTAATATTAGTTTCTTCTCTTTCCAAGTGCGCTGTGTATGTATCGTTCCAAGATGGGTGACAAAGGAAGACTGACTGTTGAACAGCGCGTAAAGACTGTGTTGTTTTTTAATTAAACGAAAAGCGTAATGCTGACACAAAGACGGTTTCGTGCACATTTTCAAACTCGGTAATCGCCCTCATTTAAAACTATACGTAGACTTTATCAAAAATTTAATAGTGACTGTTCAGTGTTTGAGAGTAAGCGCGAACGACCTTCCGATGTTCTTTCTCCAAAGAATGTCAGAGCAGCGTTGCCAAGGAGCCCGGGCAAACAAAAAGAAAAGCAGCAGCACAACTTGGAATTTCTAGGCGATTTGTGCAGCGAATTTTAAAAACCTGTTTGCATTTGTATCCGTACAAAATAACAGTGTTGCCTAAATTATCGTTTGACAAGAAACATCAAAGAAATGGCATTCGCTGAACGGGCTGTGAACCGAGATTTACTGTTGAACAATGTTTGGTTTTCAGATGAGGCACATTTTTACATAGGAGTTGTTAAAAAAAATATGCGTTATTGGGCATCCGAAAATCTACACGTGCTTCATAAAAGGTGCATCACGCTCCATGAATTACGGTACATGCTGCTATCTCAAGTCACGGGGTAATAGGGCCATTCTTTTTTGAACAGACAGTGAACAGTGAACGTCATCTAAACATGCTGGGTAATGATTTTTTCCTCAGCTTCTTGCAAAAGGGTTTCGATTAGAAAACGAGTGGTTCATGTAAGATGAAGCCAGATTGCACACAACTAATGTTGTTTTAGATTTTCTGCGTGAAACCTTCAACGCAAATGTCATTTCAAACCGATTTCCTAATCGTTTTGCGTGTATACAGAACTGATCCCCGAATACTCCTGATTTGAATCCGTGTTTCCATTTTCTTTGGGGATTTCTAAAGGAAAAGATTTTCCCTAAATATCCTCGTACAGTGATGGAACTGCGAATGCTGATCGAGGCGTGCAACGAGATAACTGAGGATATGTTTCGTCAAGTTATTAACAACATAGGAGTTTGTGTTGAAGATGTTGCTAGACGTGACGGTGGTCGTATTGAACATGTGATAAGCAGAACATAATCTGCAGGTATATAGTAAACATATCTGTTTACTGTTACTTTTCTGTATAGCGATTCAAATATTTTTTAACAAAACCCAATGTTGGTCATTTCGTGCGCCAGACTGTATATAAAACACGTACAGTTTCTTCATGAAAGTAACTCTATAAAGAAAGTTGGCAGGCTACAATATTATACAGGTTTGTTGAACAGATATAACAAAATACGGGAAACTATAAATAAATGAAAAACTAATGAATTTTAAAGGGTAATACAGGTTTTTTGTGTGCAAATTAGCAGAGTTATGAGATTAGTACATCAACAGACAATACCGAATTTTCCAAGGGCGAAGAACGGGGTTACTTATATACGAACTAGCAGAGCTCACGATCGGATAAACAACTTATGTAGATTAAATTATTCCACAAATCTTTAACGACTAATTTGTTTTAACTTATTTTAGAAAGAAAAATAAAAGTTAATTTTTTTCTTCTGAAGATTGTTCTTTACAAAATTTCATTAATAAAAATGATTCTCTGAATCCAAAGCTTAGACTCCAATAGAAGCATATAATAATAAATAAATAAACCTACTGACCTTCCCAAACATATGCGATAAACCACACCTACTTGGATAATTTTTACAACCAGATAGTTTTATAACCATTTTTAGTTAGTTTTATAACAAAATTTAACCGCTAATAAATTCTTCAAATTAAGAAGTAGTAAATCAATTACATGTCGATTAATTTAATATTCGTAAATTACTTCATAAATTTTAATCGGCTTAATTATGTTTGGTTTAATTATGGCTTAATTATTAGATATTTTTTCACGGTTTTGGTTAATTATAAAAAAACGAATCCATTAGAGAAATCCTGTAAATCGGACCGCATTGATTGGGTGCGGGAAAGAGATTTTTCAGGCTCAGAATTTGATTAAAAAAAACTTAGTCGTCAATTAAGTATAAAATTTCAACCCAATAATTTTCTAAATTAAATTAATAATAACAACCATGATGAAGGTAAATTAATGCTAATAAAAATCGTTACAAGTTAATCCATCTTAATTTCAGTTTTATCCATCTTATTCCCATACGAAAAAATTACAAACTAATGATATATTCTCTGAATTTTCCTGGAACCGTGTTTCATCATTATACAAGGTTGAATTAATTAGATACTGTCTTAGGCCTAATTCATATAAAACGTTTAATGGTGACTGCCATTGTAAGCAAAATATGTGAAAAAACATACGTAATCGTATATCATTTACATAACTACATCTTAATAGCATTACATTAAATGACAATGCTGAAAAAAGCATAGTTAATTTTACGGATGTTGTTTTTAAAGCTAACACCTGCTCTTTTTCACTCATTTTTTATTCCGATCGCCCGATGGTTGAGACAATAAAAAAATAATGGACCGTATTTACCAAGTAAATTGGCTTCTGTAGTCGAATATAATAACAGAAGTGTGTAGTAGCAGGAAGAGCAGTCAACACTTCTAAGTATAAAGTAACAATTGATCTGACTCCATTGCGCTATTCACTACATTCACGCACGCATAAATGAACTTAAATGCATCTGAAAACATCGTTGTCCGTTACACGATGCTTCTTCTAAGTTTTCGAATAAAACTATAACTACAATAAGACTATAATAAAATTTATGATTTTAAAAGAAAATGAGAACTGTTGTATTGGAGTCATTTACCATAAAAGTAACCGCTGAATATTAAATCACCGTATTAACCGAAATAAATTTTTCCTCAGAAAAACTGTTGGAGCCTAATATTAAATATATATATATATATATATGAATTATTCGTATACTAATTTTTTAAATAATAAATTTTATAGTAGTAATTTTTGATGTTTTTATGATTCAAAATTTATTCATAAAATACGCGTATTGGAAAAGTGAAAATAGATTTCTTCTTCTTCTTCTTCTTATTATTATTATTATTTAAAAAAACTGTCAATAATGATTAACTACAGTTATCATAAATATTTGTGGTAAGAAAATTACGCGAGAAAAATAGAGAGATGTAAAAAGTAAGATTACATTCGTAAAATGATTAAAAGTAAAGTTTAGTCCGCTAAAAGTAAATTTATACGATGTTTTTTTTGAAGTCGAAAACAAAGGAATGATGATAATTAAAGTCAAAGCGTGGATCGTAGAGGCAGGTCAACTTTTCTGACATGCAACAACTGATAGTTTGTGAATATATATATATATATATATATAGAACATAAGGAGTGGTTTTAAGATTACAATAACCAGGTGTGTGTGAGGCCACCGCGTTGATAAACCAAGGAGGGGAGAAGATTTAGGGGGGAAAGAACAACTCTTTGATGAAAGCAGTTCCACGTCCGTATAGACCTTAGAAGAATCAGTGCGGTAAAGAGAAACGCAACAGGCAGACACAGCGGCTCCCATGAAACAGCGGCATGCTATGAACACAACGTAACAAACAGTGGCGGCGCGCGACCAAGACAAACAAGTATCTATACGAGTCTTCCTTTATATTATTACAACCCACAAGTGAATGTAACTAACCACCTGGCTCTTTGAATTACTGTACACTAAACGCATTCAATTGCATAACTCCACATTCACGTGCTTTCGCTCGCTCGCTCCTCAACGTAATTACTACACACTATCTGTCTCCAAGAAATTTTAACTTATTAACGAGATGGTTGATTACACACACACACACACACACACACGCACCTAGAAAACAGAATTCTACGTTTTATCATACAGTCTGTACCTATAATACTTATAATGTAACAAGATTATTAACCACGTAAAGTATTTTAATATAATATGGCGTAAACATCAAAGAAATTTTTTCTAATCGTTAAAATTTATTATTTCCATTAATATATAAAAATAAGTTAACATCGATAAAATTTAATTATCCAGAAATAAATTTATCTATCTTTATCTAATTTCTGTAATAATATTAAATGTACTTAATCTTAAAAAATAAAATAACAATAATAAAAATAAAAAAAATAAATAAATCGAAAATAAATGAGAAACGTAATAAGAAAAATCCATCACAATTTTTTCCTATTATCGCTGAATTAAGATTTAACCGGAGGTTACACGGTTAGAATAAACATTTCTGCAATCCAGTACAATCAACTAAAAACAAAAGATCTCTGAAGCGACCCGAAGAGAGGATCTTTAGTTCACGGGTCCATTCTCGTTAAAAACATCCATTTTTACTTACATCCTGTATAATTTTCAAAAGTATAGGGGAGATGAGAATGCGACATTCATGAAAGAGACCATCATGTTACATTAATATAATATTAAACCAATATTAATATTTACACCAATCGGTTTCCGGAAAAGGAGGTTAATCTCTCATTTCGTTAAAATTATGGTATACTTGAAGAATACCAACGTAAGCCATAACGAAAATGGAAATTGGGAACCTTCATAGGTAGAAAGGTATATATATATATATGACATTATATATATATGCATTTAATATATATATATGCATACAGCATTTAAAGCTGAAATAAAAATCCTTTAGATATGGAAAAGTTTCAGGGTTACCCTACATCGCCTACATTAAGAAGTACGTGACACGCTGAAGTTATGAAATAAAAAAAACGATAACTGTGAATATACACCACACTTTATATGTTCCAGTAAGAATGTCAGAGTATACTATTAAACGCCACAATATTATGACATATAAGGGCAAGATTTTTCTTGAAGGAAACCAGAGGCTCTACCTAAGTAGTTATTTAATACCTGAGGAAAAGTAATTTTAGCAGCTGTAATTTAGGCTGAACTTAGCAAAGTCATTCGTCATGTGCAACCATCCAAGATCCTGGTAATAAGGATCTTTTTTTGTTTTAAGATCAGTAATATCAGAAGAGGGTGTGAGGTGCTTCTTTTTGAAGTTTCAGATATTTTATCTTTGAGTACGTTTGTTTGATCTATTTCGTAATCATTTTGTACAAAAACAATCTTTTTACCATCCCTTAAATCCATTCCTTTACCCTTAATCCCTCATTTCCAAATGTTTTTATCTGCTAAAGTTTCTTCGCCCATTATATTTTTATAGATTTTAATCGAGACTATTCTACCAATAGACCTGTATTTTTCAAATCCGGTGGGAATATAAAAACTCAACGTAGAGATTACATGCTTACGGTGTAAATGCAGCTCTGCTAATACAATACAGTACAAAATATTATATATACGCGTTATGCAAATAAACCTGATTAAAGAAAATTAATAAATAAATAGAACAAATATAAAAAGTTAATATGAAAAACAAATGACTCTAATATTTCGCTATTAATGAGAAATCTTTTTCAAATAAAGGGATGTGATTTTCTGTACATTCATATTTGTCGTTCGTATTTAGTTACAATTAGTTGCCGTTTTTAGAACAAATTTTTTTTATATTGAAACTTTTACAATTTTTTGATGCAGCTTGAGGAAGGTGATCTTGGTGAAAGCATCATTTTAGTATAGCTATTGAAAGCTGTTTTGATCTAACGAAGAACTTTAATGGTCTAACTTGTACAAACGTATGAACAAGAACAAAAAACTGACCGATAGACGATTGTAGTATATTCTTGAACTGAAATTACAGTCTGAACTGTACAAAAAAAAAGAGCAAATCGTGGAATAGATGGGGAAAAACCACTTCCGCTACCACTATAGAATGTTAGTTGTCTCAGTCTTTCATTCGGAGGTACTGGGTTCGAATCTCAGTCAGGAATGGCATTTTTCATACGTTAAAAAGTTTCCATTTTCACATTCCAAAGCACAATCTTCGAGTTTATAAGGTATAAAAATTCAATATTTTTATTCAACATTTTTATTGATCATGCAAAAAAAAATTATTTATTTATTTACATAGTAACAACAGGCTTAAGCCATATTTCAGTTACTAGAAGGAGATAACAAATGGATTTTAGTGTGTGAAAAAGTCATGCCTAACCGGGATTCGAACTCGGGATCACCGGATGAAAGGCCGAGACGCTACCATTTCTCAATGGAGATCGGCAAATTTTCATCGCATCCTGAAAATTTCACGTTTTTCTATACAACATCGAATAAAGAGAATTAAGCTAGAGCACAAACAGAAAAATAAATTAATTACTCTATAAAACCGATCTAAACTAGTAATTTCAGTTTTATAACGAGTAGATACCATAATTGTTAAATGTTATGAGATAATTTCATTTTTCTCGTAATTCTGATCATTAACATTATTTTTATTAACTTATAATAATATAAAACCTGGGTAAATGTAGCAATTCTTATTTAACCTGAATTGTTGTTCTTTTTTTTTAATTATAACCGATAAAATGCTCCGTATGTCATAAACCTTTCTTATGTTATACGATTTAATTAGAAATATATATAACGAAACATTTTAAATGCATTAAAAAAAAATCTAGTGAGTAAAATAATACAACAGTTAAGTGTCGTTTAAAATACTTTTACAATTATTTAAAAAATCCACTTACTATGAAGAAAGAACTGCATTTCAAAATATTATTTCAGTTTATATAAATGTTTTTATGAAGATTAAAAGTAATTAGAAAACAATAATTTTTATTATAAAAATAAAATAAAATCACAAATCAGGCTTAGGCCTCAGATACCAAGTCTCAGAATAAAAAGAAAATTCAAAAATTCTGTTATTTTAATGAATTAAGAGAGATGAACGTTTTAAATTAATCCTTAAAACCTAATAATTTAATGAGGCAACAATCTAAAACTGAATTCTAAAATATTAAATTATTAACTGATAAATGTACAATAATAATAATAGTATTAATTTATTATCTAATTTATTCTATCGTGAAAATCCATAAGTATTTTATACTAATGTAAGTGAAAACAAAGTATAAAAAAAATACAGATAAAAGAATCCATGAAAAAAAAAAAACATAAAACCAGTCATCTACTGTCTATGAAAAGACTTTCCCGAATGAAAAAATTCTTATTATTACTGTTCTCTCAATTATTAATTAATTTTTAACAAAGTTAAAAAGATTATTCTTTTCATGACATTCAGATTATTACATATTACATGTTTGTATAATTGCAATATTTAATATGTCATTATAATAAAATTGTAGAATTAATCCTAAGGTGTCCCCGAAGGGGTTAAGCAAGGGGTCTCTCAGATGAATTTCGGGTCACCAAGGTGTCAAAACTGCAAACTTTAAAGGCTTATCTTTTAAACGGTTTATCATATAGATTTGTAACCTTGGTTTTAATTGTATTTCCTAAGCGATTAGATATTTGACTTTCACTATAACTAATAATTGTCAATATATTATAAGGTAATTAAGGTTACAAAAGTCTTTAAGGGATTATTTCTACGTTTTAAAATCCCTATAGGTCATGTAACCATTGTTTGGTGGCCGTTCAAATCGATGCTCAAGTATTATGTTAATAGTAATAATTTATAGTCTTATATGACGTTGGTTCCTTTTTAGTATCTCTTACAGTTAAAAAGTTACACGTTCTTCTAATTTTAAATTAATTTTTTTTTTTTTAATTTGCATGTGGCGCAAATGAGTTTGTTTTAAAAATCTCTATTTGAGTCTTAAATACGCTAAGTTAAAATAATTTATTTATCTCGTGTTTTGGCAGTTTTATGGGATATTTGTTTCAATTTTTAAAAAGTAATATATATATATATATATATATATATATATATATATATATATATATATATAGAAATAATGAAGGTGAAATAATCTGGCTCCACCCTTTTATTATATAACCGTCAATGGGATGCAGAAAAGAAAAACGACGTCATCTGGTTGCTCCTTAAGAGTTTACTCGGGACAATTCATTTATTCTCCACGACCCGTCACTTCAGTAAGTGAATCCAAACTGATTACATTTAATATTTCTTGTGGAACGAATCATTTTTCTTTGCAATTGTTATTATATTTGTTTTTCTTCCCAGATTAAAGTAAATTTTAAGCTGTAGTTTTTTATGTAATTGGTTTGAGTTCCTAGGATTATATAATTTGGTCTTCACATTTTAACCGATATCAATATCTTATACTGAACATTTTTTGATCGGCCTAAGGTTGAACGAGATTAATTTTCGATCTATAATTGGGCTTAAAATCTTTCTAAGAAAAAAATATTTGGTGCTAGATTTGTATAACCCATACGTGACCTTATTACCATTTCGACTTCCGTGACGGAGTGGTAGCGTCTTTGTCTTTCGGAAGGTTCTGAGTTCAAATATCAGTCAGGTTTGGCATTTTTCACACGCTACAAGAAAAAATCTATAATAAAGGAACTGAAAGTAAGAATAACCTGTTGTTAATCTGAACATAAATAAATATATTTTTATAAGATATCATTGTACGTTTTCACTAGAAAATTTAATCAAAAACAAAAAAAAATCAACGCAGAGATCCAAAAGATGCAATTTAAAAAATAAGAATCTGAGTTATCCACAAATAACAATTTTAGGCGATTTTGGACTTCTTTCAAATTTAATAACGCTTTGATATATTTTTATCATTCCTTTCACGGTTTATATTTTATATCTGCGTGGTGTTTTTCAAACGATAAATATAAACATACATAAAAATTCATAAGGGATCACTGAAGGCCTCTACATTCAAAGGTGGTCTACTTAAATAATTTTAAAAGCCACACAATTACTTGGAATACAATATTTTTCTTTTAGGAAATCTGTATTTCTAATCGAATGTTACTCTATTTTCTACAGGAAAAGCAATTTTTTTCCGTAGCGTACATTTAAGCCGATTAACGGAGTAATACACACTTCCCTCATCTGGGTGAAATACCCATATTTCCTGAGGGAATATGGATACATATCCCAAGGCTAGATTCAATACAGAGAGCTAATCAGATATGTTTATACTTCCACCGAGGTAGACCATCCTTTTTCGTTTAAATTGGATTTTCCTTCGTATTTTTGGTTCTATGGGGATTCCAGATCCAGATGTTATAGAACCAGTGTAATTGGAAAGGAAGTGCTGCCTGTGGATCTCACCGACCTTTCTTTCTTTTTCCTGTTTAGCCTCCGGTAATTACCGTTTAGATAATTCTTCAGAGGATGATATGTATGAGTGGTAAATGAAGTGTAGTCTTGTACATTCTCAGTTCGACCATTCCTGAGATGTGTGGTTAATTGAAACCCAACCACCAAAGAACACCGGTATCCACAATCTAGTATTCAAATCCGTGTAAAAATAACTCGCTTTACTAGGACTTGAACGCTGTAACTCTCGACTTCCAAATCAGCTGATTTGGGAAGACGCGTTAACCACTAGACCAACCCGGGATCTCACCGACCTGGAGTCGCCGTTTCCTTTCCAGCGGGTACACAGTATACGTAATGGCTGAAGTGCCTGTCGGTTTCGTAATCCTTTCTAAATCACAATAAATAAAAAACCTCTCTTATAAGAGCATTATATTATATTTTTTAATTACCCGAAAGATAATCGCAAACTCTTTCTTTTGTCTTTATCGCAGTTGAGAAAAATGTAATACGAATATCTCCATGATGCAAACGTTTAGAATTAAAAAGAGCAAAAATGAATGACATTCAAGAAACACATCTAGGTTATATTATTGACAACCTGAGGTTAATTAACCTCAGATAATATGAACATAAAAAAAATTAAATCATGAATAATAATAAAGAACCAATCAAAGTGGCATTGCGGTTAGGATATTAGATTTCAATCAGCTGACTGACGGCTGCTAGTCTGGTCAGGTTCAAATCCACTGAAGGTCGATCAGTTTTAAAGTAGTTTGAAGTATTTGCTAATATAAATTACTTAAGAGTTTACTCAACAATACTATGCTTCTTGAGGATCCTTAAATAGCATTAGTAATCTTTATAGTAGCATTAGTATTCTAATGGCTACGCCTTACTCATTAGCAATTGTCAGTAGAGGCAAACACTACATCAGAAGTACTATTCTCCAGCTACTTGTGTAATTTGATGAAATATATATAAAACAAAAGTTAGTGGAAATCGAAGTTATCCTAAACAATTAAATGTTAAAGGTCATTGGTATTCGTAACGGGGAAAACTGATAAATTCCACTAAAAATATCTTTTAATGAAGTCATTAATTCTACAAAGTCAATTTATTGTTCAGTTAGATATAAAATAAAGGTTAAATTTTAAAATTTTAGTTGTAGCTTACCATAAATAAAATCATATTATAGTAATTAGGTGAAGATTAAAGACGTGGTAACATTAAAACTCACCTGAAAAACAAAAACACAATGTAATTAGAAAAATGAATTAATATTTCAATATTTATGTAGGATTATTGTAAAATTACACATCTAACAAGGTTACATACTAATTAAAAATCGACTTTAGAAAGACATAAAATAAGTTAAAATAATTTAAAAAAAACTCATTTACACGTGTTTTGTGATAATAAAATATGAACCGTACGAAAAACAAAAGTAATAAACACATATCAATACTATTAATTATTACAAAGGTATTTCTTAATATCACCATTAGAAATTGTACAAGTGTATTAAATAAACAGGTATTTTGTTTTTCATAAATAAGTATAATCAATTTTTAACGGTGAGCAAAACTTACTTCTACTGCTCTTAATTACATTTTTAACTTTCTAAATTACAACTAGTAGAGGGAGTTGGCAAACAGTTTTAATTGGTAGAAAAGTTGTATGAATGGGGGAAAACATCCACCATCAAAAATTCTGATTGGTCTACAAAAGTATATATTTATTTATAATGTGTATAAGTTAAAAGTATTTAAGTTGATTATTTTATAAAATAATTACAACTGATAACAAGTAATAGTGTTAAAATAAATACCGACTTTTAAAATACGAAATAACTATTTTTTTTTTTTTTTATATATATTTTATTTATTTATTTTTTTTTAAATGTATGTTACGCATTAACTCCGACGTTAGTAAACCGATTTTAACAATTTTTTTAATCAATAAGAGTACTATAGTTTCGGGGAATGGTCCCTATAAATTTTAACCAAATTCGATGATAATCTTAGAAAAAATAACTAAAAAACCGAACCGAACGGCTCGACACCCTTAACCGCTGACTGTTCTACCAGTACCGTGTTGCTCTGTTCTCTGTATTACTAGGATATTCACAACATTCTATATTATCGGCGTTTAGTCTCCGTGGAAATATTCATGGTATTTCTTTCCCAATTTCTCTTCCTTTTTTTTTCTTGGCTACTTTCCTCTAAACTCCATATAAATATTACATCTAGATTTAATATTTATATAAAATGGTGAAAAAGTGTATTATCTCTAATCGCAAAATTATAATATAAATATTTATACAATATAATAAATTCTACTTTTGCAATATTAAATAGTCATACATCAAGCTCCCAACCACAAAACCCACTATGAAGCGAGTTAAATATCATAATTTTGCAATAAATAATAATCTAGTTTTTTTTTTTTAGAATTCAATAATGGATTATTTATAAAATTCACTTTGTTTAACTTTCGGATCAGGGAATCACAAAAGTTAGTCATATAATTTAAAGCAGTTAATTTATAAATATATATATATATATATATATATATATATATATATATATATATATATATATATATATATATATTAACACACCCCTAAACTACTGAACAATCAGTAACAAACGAAAAGGTTTAATGCCAGCAAGCGAAAATAAACCAATGAAACATATGGTTAGTTTTGAACTTATACAAACACACGCGTGTGCTCACGCAAACACACACACATATCTGTTGCGTATACGAGTATATTATACATATTCATTACTATGGCCCCCAAAACCGGAAGAAATCGATTACAATTACTAATTAATGGTCACCTAACATATGTATCATGTAAAATACCCCGTACTCTTCAGTGCCTTCAAGATTTTAATACTACTACCACTGTTACCTTTCCTTTCTAACACTACATATATATGCACATTGACTTTTAAGTGCAATTACAAGAAAAAATATATTTAAATCAACTAAATCTAAAGCAGCAATTCAATAATTTTTTTTTTTAAATTAGTGGCATTATAGCTCTTGTAAAAAAAAGAGGAATTTCTGGCAGTTCCAGTAATTATATACTAGAAATAATTGAACATTTTCACATCTGCGTGACATTAATTTTTTTACAAACTTAAAATTAACATTTATAAAAGAATCTTAAAACAACATCGAACATCTATAGATCAAGAAGAGAGTTTAGTTTACTGTTGAATATCTTAATTAAATATTTCCACATCCCACAATATTACGGGGATGAAAACATTATGTACTCTTTCTCGAGCAATACTTCATTTCTAGAGGAAATCAATTTTTGTTGCACTGAAAGTATAAATTACACGTAAAATATAGTGTATTTCAACCCAAATAGTAAGAAAACAATCAATGAGAAAGCAGCAACACTGATTTTCACCAATTATTACTACTACTACTACTGGTCAATCTGTATTCAATAAATGAAGCAGAGGCCGTTTTCCCGATACATAAATACACACATATTCATCTTCAGAATAAAAAAAACTTGATTATGAAATCTATCTGAAATATTAAAAAAAAATCAATTATAACAAGTTTTATATCAATTTTACGGGCAAAATAATTAATTACTAAGCTATTAAACATGTTATTAAATAATAACAGTTATAACTCTCAATGAATTAGATCAAAGTGCAAAATAAATCAATTGAATGCACTTTGTACTAAATATATATATTATTGTACTATTAGCAATACAAAAAAAAAAAAAAAAAAGGTTAGAATACGTATTACAAAAATACTATTAAACTAAATATAATTTATAACTAATAACATAAACTTATTTTTCTTTATTCAGATCTTAAAAAAAGAAACAATATATGAAACATAAATACGTGAGAACGCTTGGTTTTAATTATTAACGTTTATTTTTTACAAAATTATTTTAGAAGTGAAATTTATTTGGACTGAATGATTACACTAAGGAACAAAAAATAATTTTTTGTTGTCTCAGAAAGAAAAATATGCGATTCTGATGGTATTTTTTCTCCTGAATTCAAATATGATATCGGTTTTTCCCCATCACGCAAGGTTTCCGAGAGACAGGCATTTATATTTTCAAACATTTTAATACTTGCTGCATTTTTAACTACACAATAATCAAATTTCTGACTCGCCTAGAAAGTAAGAAATTACGATTTTCTGCTATATTTCGCCTGTGGAGCATCCCTATTGACGGTCCAACAATAATCGGCCAGCATATTAGGAATTCATTTGCCTTGATACCTCTTTTCCATAGCTGAAATCTCCAGATGAAAGTGTTCTCCGTGCTCGCCAAGCTTTTCCGAGAAGAAATCTAGTACGAGTGTAGGAAATGTACTTTTAAGGTTATTACAACCCAAATTTTTATAAGATGTATTAAGATCGTTGACAATATCACAGAATTTTCCGCCTTTCGATTTCCCAAAAAAACTCTGAGTAACATTTTTAAATGCTTGCCTAGCTTGCTTTCTCCAGTGGATTCAATAGTTCCTCAAACTTTTCATCTTGCATTAGAGATCGTATTTGTGGACCTACAAATATTTCTTCTTTAATTTTTGCGTCGTTAATCTTATTCTTGAAACCAGGAGTGTTGTCCATGGCCTTGATGAGATTCTTCATTAATCCTAGTCTGATATGTAACGGAGGTAGATACACAATTTTCTGTTGAAGAATGAGTGATTCGCGTTTAAACCACTCCTTTCTAAAGAAATGTTTTTTTCTGTGCCTACCATCCCATTCACAAACTACTTTGTGTAACCGAGCTGCAGACCGATAATAAATGCAATTATCTTCAAATCACCACAAATATTCCATTCATTCACTGCATAGTGAAGCTTTTCTGCACTGTTGGTTTATGTTAATTACAAAGAGTCTCCATAAGAGAAAAAATCTCATTACAAAACACTAAGCCATTTTCTTCAGAAAAAGTCTTTAAATTCAAAATGACGATTACGATAAGTACATATCTTTGTATTCTTTTGAAGAAGATTCCATCCTTTTAGCTGGGAAGCAAGCATTTCAGACTGCTTTTTGGATAACTTTAAATTTCGTATGAGATGGTTAAAACTTTCTTGAGTCAGTAAATGAGGCTCAGATGATATGCTTTATTCAAAGGTTGTATCACCAGAATCTTTTTCTTTTACTTCCATCAGACTCTGAGCTATCTTCATCTAATTTCACATGATCTGGAGGCTTTGATATGGGAAATTCTTCGCAGTGTGGAACTGGTCTCATTGCAGATTGCAAGTTAGGGTACACCACTCTATGTTTTGATTTTGACGTAATTCCTTTAATGTTTGTTAAGCAGAAATAACAGTCAGATCTTTGGGTTCCCTCTAAATCATAGGGATTGCAAATGGTTGTGTCGTGTGCCATTTTTCCATGCAGTGAGAAGCCTAGAACACGATACATGTGGAGCTCAGGCCCTTGTTTGGTCCCCGACTTTACACCTAAAATTAAGTTCATAACACTTTTTTACTAATTGAGTAAAGTTTCGCTTTGGGACTTGAGCGTTTTCACCACACACACAACAAAAATTGTTAGGATGATTTAAACAAACTCTAGGAATTTTGTAATTAACGACTAATTAAAAGAAATAAAGTTGTAAATATGTAATATACAATAATTCAGACACACAAAGTACTCACAATGACGTGTTTACTGGTTCACTACTATCTCGCGAGCGACTGGCATCGTTCTGATGAATATGTGCTACAATAGATCACGTTTGTACATGTCTATACACGTCTGAACCTGCACAACAGTAGTAACGCTATCCTTTTAGTTAGCTCATTTGATTCCATCGTATTTACAATGCTCTAGAAGCTTTTACTTGACAATGGACAAATGGACGAAAAAACGTTTTAAAATATTTAACAAAATTAAAATAAAAAAACTGTGGGCGATGGAGAAATTCCGAATACATATTTGAAAACACGATAAAAAACTGCATTAAGTACACCTATTGGTCTCGTGAGACTAAAATATGTTAACCTGTGTAATCTATGCTCCTGTTAAATCAAGAATAGTTGCATGGATATTTATAAACTATACATATATACAGCAAATATCATTTATACTGACCTCTAAGAAACCAACGATTTTAAGTCATTATAACCGATAGTCACAAATAACCGATGTTTAGGTAGCTTAGTACTACTTTAATAAGCCATATACACGGGTATTGTAATATAATAAAATAATAATCATTAAAAATAATAATAATTATTTATTTCCATAATAAAATTTTAAAAAATGCAACAATAAATACAAATACGGTAGAGTAAAAGAAGATAGAGAAAAATTGTAAAAATTACTTTTTCCGCAAAAAGTCGGTTATTTTGCTTTGTTTCGAACATTTCATGTAGTAAGTTTTTGAAGGTTCTTTTCTAAATCAAAATAAACCACACTCTTTGTTTCTTCATTAACAATTTCTGTAAAACTGGGAAGTTGGCAAACGGTTTGCATTATCACTAAAACTTCTGGAAGATTTGGCCGGTTGATGTTTAACTGTCATTACCTAAGTCCCCGTCTATTTCTGCTAATACTGAAGCCACTGCATCATCTGTTACAATTTCATGTATTTCTAAATCATCGTCAACCTCTTGATAATTTTCAAACAATGCATTTGACAACGATTGGTTATGCAGACTATTGCCCCATTCCGCTAAAGATTCTTCTTCGCATGCAACATCATTAACTTCGCCAGCCTGTGGTAAAAATCCTGCATGTCAAAAGAATTTTTTTAGTCAGCGCAAAAACCTCATTCTATGATCTTTCTAACATAATTATAGTGTCCAGAATAGTTATTTGTGTTTCCTTTTTTTTTTAATCTCAATCTTGTACCATTTGTAAAATTAGGTGATTTTTGTACCGACTTGATCTAAGAGTTGTAAGAGTGCTGTTGTTTTCGGTGAGAAGAACACTAACTTTGTACACGAAAACTTTTTAACGTGTGGATTCACGGTCCCATTTTCATATCAAGCCATAAAGATATCACTTGTCATCCAAGCTTTCTTGTTACTTTCGTAAATAACAAGAAGCGATTCCAAATTTTTAAAACATGGAGTTCAGCACTTTTCTCTATAACCATTAGTTTTTTTTTTTTTTTGTCAGTTCCAGTCATATTTGTAGCATTTAGTACTGTTAGTCTTTCTTTTGATAATTTTTCCCCCCGAACACGTTTCGCTTTTTAACCGAAGGGTTCTTTCTGGCGGGTGTCAGTTTAAAAAGAAGACCGGATTCATCAGCATTATAGATTTTATCGTCCGAATAGCCCTCTTTTAATTTTGGCCAAATGGTTTCTAGCCATGTTTCTGACATACCGGTTGGAGCTGCTGCGGCCTCACCGCTTATTCTCCCCGACACAATATCGTGAAGTTGACGGAACCGTTGTATCCAAGCTGAAGTTATTTCACGTGTTTTACCGAATTTTTCAGAAAAATCGTTCGCCTTAGTTTGCAATTTAGGACCGCTAATACGGATATCACTTGCTCTCTGGTATTTAAACCATTTAAACAACGTTTGGTCTACATTATGTTGACTAGACCTTATTTTTTTTTGATTTCATAGAATTTGTTTCAAAGTTTTTCTTAATTTTTTCACGGTTCTTTCATATCACCGATATAGTCGAATGACCTACGCCTAATTCTTGGACAATGTCCTTAATTTCACCATTCACTCTCCTCCAGATAATGTGCGCCTTTTCCTCTAACGTATATTTTTTTCGCTAAGTCATAATTAAATCGCTATTAAATGAACTACGCAGGATACGTGAAATAAAATACAGTACCCGCACGATATGATTCGCTCACACCAAAAGATTAATAACAACTGAATGTGGCTGCTTCAGTTTACAATGATCTAGTACAGGAAGAAGATAAGAAAAACAAGAACTACAGTACATATGCAGGTAGAAAGGAAAAGGTGACTCATTTTAACCGTCAAAATATTTCTGTAGCTACAATGTAGATATACTACGTTACTCACGACTCACTTCCGTCCGTCATTATAAGCGATAAAATGTTGCATTGCAGTAGAAAAAAAATAAGTCATAATAACCGATAAGTCACTACAACTAATGTAATTACAAACAATATGCATACTGTATTTATGTATTAACAGCATACTAAAACAACATTGGTTACTATATCCGATGTGTCACTATAATCGATCCTTACTATATATATAAATATCAAATAGTTAATCTTAATAATTAAATGATACCAGCCATATTGTATCTTTTTTGGCTAATTTGAAGCTTAATAACACAGTATAAACTCTTCATCTAAAAAAAATGATTGACAATGGAAAGCTGCCAGTTTAAAAAATAAAGTAATAAAAATATAATTTGTAAACTCTCTGTGTCATTTCCGGATTAAAAACTTCGTCGTTAGGAATCAATCCTTCCTACACAACAAAAATAATTAACATTTACTTATTCAATAGATGAGCTATCGTAATTTAGTAAAATCATTTGCAATATATTTTATTTCGAATAGTTTTTTCTTAAATTTTTAATATTCTGCTCATTTATTGAAAAAAAAACTGTACATAAAACAATTTAATATAATAATAAACAATTTTAAAAACAGAATTAAAAAGATAAATAAATACAGAAATACAAGTTACTTCAAGATGAATTTCTTTAGTGTATGTTGTAATAGCAGTAGTAGGCAAAATATATGATTTGAACATTTTTAGAGGTGGGGGGATTAAATTGCATCAAATAAATGGAAATGGGTATCAAGCATGAAAAATGGGAAAGTATAAAGGAGGAACGTATGAGTAAAAGAGACAGAGAGGAATACGCGAGACCCAGTGGAGCGATGAGATTGTTCCTACAGCAGGAAATACTTCGTTTATTAGATAAGAAAATTCTCCTAATATAAAAAAATTTCCATAAGAAAACTTTTGAGGGGAACTCCACAAAAATAAATATACATAAAGATTAAATAATATTATAAAACCTAGAAAAAGATTAAGAAATTATTAGAAAACCGTACTTTTGACGATTGTTTTTCACCACTTCTATTTTATAGTAGAATTTTCACATATCAAAAATCTTTAATAGTAACGTTCGAGCGTTTTCGGATTATTAATCCATCCTCAGGAACAATGATGTGTTATACATTATAATTACTTACTTCACATATCATTAATTATTCTAAATTGAATCTTATAAAAATATAAATATAACAATTGATCGTCAAAACGTAAAATAAAATTAACGTTATCCGTCATGTCAGTACGAAGGACATCGTATAACAAATTAAAAGACAAATTCGGGTGCTTATACTTTTCTTTTTATTTTACTTTTACATTTTTCTCTGAATACTTAACACAAAGTGTGAAATAAAATTACCATATCTTATTTTCATACATTTTATTTAAATAAGTATACAGTTTAAATAAATTCCCCCTCCGTTTCACTCTTTTAAATTAAATATACATATAGATACACAGTAAAGATTGAGCAAACAATGAAACAGAATTCAAGTTGAATTCGGTTGAAAACTTTTTCTATAAACTTTGTAGTTTTATATGAAAATTACCTAAAAAAATAAAAATGTTCCAGAAATATATTTTTAGTATTATTCGAGAAATCTGGGATAAAAAGACTAAAATATTGGGGTCCAAAAATTAACAAACACTATTTTATGTTTGGCGTTAAATAACTTTGTTTATAGGTAATAAACACATAACAGTTTTAAACGAAACTTTTATGGAATTTGATTCTGATTAAAATGGCATGAATAAAACTTATAGAAAATAAACACAAACGTAAGAATATTGAAGTTATTAAAAGCAAAACATACTTAAGTAAAATATTTCCATTTTTTTTTTCTTACTATCATAATATTATTAAACTGGATGTTTTTTAAATTATAATTTTTTTGTTGGCTTTATTATTTAAAAAAAATCAGGGGAATTTGTATCATGAATTAATAAATGAAAGATTTATTTTCACTTAACAAATATCAGGCTGATCACTAAATTCAGTTATTTTATTTTACCATACTTACATACTGATGATGATAACAACTTTATAGCGTGTGAAAAATGTCAAAATCCAGATCTGAATTCGAACCAGAACCTTCTGAATAAAAGAATGTATCACTAGATCGGTCAGCTACCAGTAGAAATAAATATTTAGGGATGTATTTATAATCCCAGCTGAACGAAATTGATTAAAAAACTTTCAAAGAAATAACGAATTAATGAACGTATCATTAAATTGAAATAAAAGGTAATCTGATTCCTTAATATAACAGTACAAGGAAACTGAATATTTCTTTAAATTAATTTTAATCGTGCACAAAAATAAATACTACATCAATAATTAAATTTCAAAAAAGTAATAATAAAATAGAAACAATAATCAAGTAAATAATAAATCCCACTTAATCATTACACTTTACAAAGCGGCGAGAAACTAAGACAGTAAAAATAAAGATAAATAAAAAGAGATATAAAAGAAAGATAGAGAAAGTAAATTTAGAAGAGAAAACAAAACTTTGAATACAAGTAAAATGAATTTAAAACGTTTCCAAGGTTTCTAAAAGGATAATAAATACTGGCTGGCAGATTCAATTCATTCAGAAATTATTCCGTATTTTATTAAAAAAAGAAACAGTTTTTTAATTTAAAGAAAAAACTGAATAAAGAATTACCCTAAAAACAATGTTAAAATAAAATATGTTTTCGTAACAAAACAATGAAAAATAATTCTAATAACTATATTCAAAACCATTCACTAATTTAAAATATTAGAAGTTTTAAATTAATAACTGATTAAAATAATGACTAAAACGTTTTTTTATAAGACACTACATTAAAATATGCCTCAAAAAATCAAAGTTGGGGAAGGACAGGTCGTTCCTTAAAGTTCTTATCTGTTTATATATTTAATCTTGACAACGAAAAATTTGATCGTTAATGTGCGGTTCTTATCTTGTCAAATGCTTTAATTTCCTGAGGATTTGAGGACAGGACGTTCATTTATTATCCTACGATGTCTAGGTTAATTATTTTTTTATCCTTTTACCTGTCCTTAGAAAGGATGGTTTTTTAATTTCTAGAAGAAAAGCAGTTTCTTGCATATGTCTAAACTGTTAATTGTAAAATCGTACCGATTCATCATTTTTCTCATTAAAATGTTCTAATTTTCAAAGAGTTAAGAAGCGGTATAGGTTGTTGCTGCATAACGTTTTGAGCTTTATTCTTAATGACGAAGTTGTTCGACTTGTAGTTTTTTACGAGGTAGGCCGGTCCTTTCTAGCCACTTACGCACTACCATTGATCTTCTCTTTCTCATTTTCAGAACTGACACTGTAGCGGGTCAGATCCATCAGACTGTCGAACCACCCTGATAACCTCATAGGGAAAAAACTGGGTAGGTATCTATCTTGTGAAGATTCCGATCGCTAAAAAGGTTCTAGTTATAATGGACTTTATCGAAGCTCGTCTGCAATATCCTCGCTCATTTAACACACATCCCAGCCACCACTTACACCTTATGTCAGGACACCACTGATATAAATGCAGTGGTGGACATCTCAATCAATGGTTTTTAGCTTTTGACTTCACTACGGCTTTCTTCGGACAATTTTTTCTTACCTGACTGCGTAACCCTCCTCTTAGTGTTTAAACGGTTCCCGGAAGAGCGAACTTCGGGCCAAATAGTAATGAATAATGAAAAGAGGTTAATAAAATTTATTAACTTTTCGCTTTAACTATTTCTTTTTATTATTAGCGAATGGATTTTATCTAACACCGCTGGTTAATTATCTTGGAGTGACAGCACTCGAATTTTGATCTAATAGTTACCAAAGAGTCCTATCAGCTGCAAATAATAATCTCACGCAGGACTTATTTCAACCACTGTAAACAAGAGTAGAAACTAAGAAAAACAATACGTCCAGGGTATAATCTGGTGGAGACGGGGCTTCCTGTGGTTAGTTAGAGAACTCTACTTCCAGTCTGGTGGTTGTAGAATAAGCCAAATAGCTGAAATGCGTATATAGGCTAAAGTCAGATTTCCGAATCCCTTCTAAAACACAAATATAAGAGAGAAAATCCATTGCTATTGTTCATAAAATAGTGACTTTCTCTTAGTTATGAACGGTTTAATCTACAATCACGGATATTTTTTTTATAGCTTTTTACTATATATCTTTATACAGCTATATCTGACATTTACCTTAATCTTAAATCTCATTCACCTCGAATTTCCACCACAGACTTAATAGATCGGGTTCTCGACCATCAAGTGTATAGCCTGCTTAAATGAATCACTAAATCTATTGATATATATATTTTTTAATATTTAGGAAGTCGATCAGAAATTGGGAAAGTATAAAACATTGAAGGAAATTATCTACATGAAATTCATAAGAATGCGGTTTTTATATTATAATTAATAACCCGATCGAAGAATAAAAACCATTGAAAAACATTTCAAAATAAAACACCTCTAACCATAAAGATTTGATTCTTATTAGAGCAAAGACAGACTGTTTTATTTCTAACGTAAATAAAAATCTAAAAATTAATTTTCACCTAAATCACTAAGCGAAAATCAAATTTCAAGTTGTATGTAAATTTTAGGAAAGTTCATATATATATCGACATCTCTATATAACCGTAGATTCTGAAACAAAGAGATTACAAAACTACTAGATTCGTAAAAATGTACAAATAATTTTTTTCTTACAGGACATTTTTATATACATAAAATTCAAATCCTACATATATAAAAAAAATCTGATATGGACACCACATGACTTCCTCCATGTAGGCCTATTAAATTACATATACACATTTTTTGCTGCACTTTATTTAAACTTATTTCATTTGAATGTGAGATACGATCCTCCAATTCTTTAATAAAGCGGACAGTTACACAATTGCTGAAATATTAGTTTTTAATAACATCAAATATTTATAAAATTATTAATTCAACAATCTTACATGAAATATTAGGATAAAGTAAAAGTCCCTTTATTACTGATTACTAGACCAGCATTTATTCGTATCTTCCTGAGTTGCTGATTAACAAAAATTTTAGATTCCTGGTGTGTCATATAAACAAAAGTTAATAATAATTAAACTATTCCGTCTAGTGAACTTCTATATTGGTTATAAATGTTAATTTCGACCTAACGGTGTAAAATATTCAGTTTTTATTATTGGATTATTTGGTGGATAATCAAAAATGAAAAAGAAACAATCATACAGGAAAAAGAAAGATAACATGAATAAATATATCTCAAAAAAATGCGACAATAAAATGAACATGAAGAGGAAGAAAATTTTAAGAACAAGGGAAAAATAAAAAAATTAAAAGAGGATAATGAATATAAAGAGAGACAAAATTAGAAAACTAGAAGACGAGTACACAAATTAAGATCAGAAGAATTATATCAAACCAAAGAGCGATTAAATGGTTGGCAACAAAAAACAAATAAACGAAATGATGATCAACTCCGACTTAGGGAGAAAACTGTCCGACAATATCAGAAGAGTAATGAACTAAAAGATAAGAATTTTTTGCAATTCATTAAAGATCGGGCATGTATGTTTCAGTGTATACGTTGTTCTTGTGAGGGTCTATTTTTCAATCACTGTAGTTAACTTTAATGTACATAAAATTCCAGAATAATTAAATAAAATTAAACAGAAATTAAACTAGAAAATCCAAAAATAATACTATTCTACATTATAATTTTCAATTAATATTAAATAATATGTTTCACCAAATCTATTACATATACACATATATAATGCCTATGAAATTTACATTTACACATATTTAAAAGTATACAAAATTTTATTTCACTAATAATTAAAAAAAAAAAAATTTTATTATCATTGAATTATTGTTAATTGTAAAAATCTTTTTACAATCACGGGTTAATAATTATTAAATCAATATATTTAAATTAAAAAAAGAAAAGTTAAAAAAATTAAAAAAAAAAAAAACGAAAATAGTAGTCTGATTCGAACCGATGTGCCTTTCCTTTAAGAACCAAATATTTAATTAATTAAAATTTTAATTTTAATTTCGATTGCAATACCTCCTCCCTGAAAAAGGGAGGTGCACAACAAAATGTTACAACAGTGCTAAATCCAAAATTTCAACAACCTACGGATAATCACTTTTGAATTATGCGAAATACACTCGCAGATACATACATACGTACGTACAGACGTCACGCCAAAACTAGTAAAAATGGATTCAGAGATGGTCAAAATGGATATTTCCGTTGAAATAAGAAAACCAAAATATTTCGCGATCACAATAGTTCCTTTACTTCGTACAAGGAAGTAAACATGAATGTTTGTTTTTTTGTCCCCCATATGCGTTATACCATTCATCCGATTGGTATGTAACTTTCATGAGTTGTGCGCACGGCCGCGAAGGTTTCTAAATTAGTTCGGACCCGCTAGGTAGCGCTGGGATCGAGATATTTCGAAAAATTGTATTTATGGAACGGTTTGGCTCATATTCATAATATCTGTTACTTAAATGGAAAGAAATATCTCTGCAAAAAATGGACCCGCTAGATGGCGCTGGGATTGAGATATTTGGAAAAATTGCATTTACGGTTAGATTAGGCTCATATTCAGAATACATATTAGTTTCGTGAAAAGAAATACTTTTGCGAAAAATGGACTCGCTAGATGGCGCTGGGGTTTAAATATTTAGAAAAATTGTGTTTATGGACAGATTTGACTCACATTCAGAATATATATTAGTTACGTGAAAAGAAACATTTTTGCAAAAACTATATACGCTAGGTGGCGCCGGTGTTGAGATATTTGCGAAATAAACAAACAAATATAGAAACAGACTTTCTTCTAATAAATATAAAAGGCAATATTAGTTTGCGTGTCCGCTATAGAGTAAAACACTACTGGACCAGGTTTACGCGCGGGAAAAGGGGAAAAAAGGAAAACAGGAAAAAGGGAAACAAGGAAAAGGGGAAGAAAAATGGGAAAGGGGAAAAGTGAAAGGTTAAATTTTGTGAAGTTCCGTAACGTTCAGTTTTTTAATGTTTTATCAAACTTTCATCTGTGTTCATAATCTATAAATAAATTCAAATCTAGCAATGGCGAAGCTTTGCCGGGTCAGCTAGTTACTTAAAAAAGAAAATCTTTATCCCTTTTATTATTAAAATAAAATTTATTTTTAATTTTAAATAAAATATATATTAGGAAATAATTTTAATTAATTATTTCCGCTTTGAAGTATATTTCTTTAAACCTTTTTTAAATTAAATGATAAGCATAAAACACACTACCGCAGAATGTAAAATATTAATTCTACAAAAAGTAGAATAATTTTACCTTTCTCTATAGAAATAAAAATGTCGCAACACTGTTAAAAAGGAAAGTTTTACATTTTTAACTTATAATGGTTACAAAAGATGAAAACTCAAAGAGAATTGGGAATTGGAGTAAATAAAAATTATAATAACTAACTCCTTTAAGTAATTAATTAATTTATACTTTAAAAAAATAATAATTTTTTAGGAAAATAAATTTCCTTTTATCTCTTAACGAACCCCACATGTAAAGCACAAGAGAAAATTAATAGAACAAAACCAAGTCTATATTTAATTTACCTCATTGAAAATACAAAAAATAATACTTTTTTCAATACTCCACCACTTTCTAAATACAAATTTTCGTAATGCAATTAAAACATACATGTAAATTCTTTAGTCATTAAAATATTATATCAAAATGCTACTCTATGAAACAGATGATAAAACTTTGAGTACTTTCCTTCATATATTGATTTACATATACAAAAATATGAAATTATTAACCAGCAGGTTTTGATTGCACATAATAATTTTTTATATCTGTTAGTAAAATCAAAATTCAAATTCAAAATCAAAAATTAATAAAGAGAAAAACAAAATTCAGTCAATAATTATGTTTAAAAATAATTTTTTGGATCTGGAGTTCACAGTTTTTGCTTATCCTAATAGATAAAAATTTAATGAAATTATTTCGCAACAGAAACTGATAGAATGCTATACATAATTTGTTTTTCATAAATTTTCCCTGCGTTTATGAATCTTTATATAAAATAATTAATTGATAAAACTGGTTGCTTACCGAACATGTATTTGTTTGTAAATAGGCCAAGAAATAAACTATTACAAATTGTACCATTTATCAGAGTTCAACTGCAATAGAAAAAAAGAAACGAAATGTGGGTGGTGAAGATATGACGCACTATTGGATAGAATATGCTAACGCCTAAATTTCTAAGTGGGAAGAGATTTATATAAAATTAAAAAAACTGGCAAAGTACTGCATGACTTTCCCGGTTATTAAAAATTAATAAAAAAAATTGAAACATAAAACCAAAAAATATATTTTTTACAAGTGGGGAATAAATTTTAAGAAATATTTCTCTAAAAATATTCATAGGTAAGTTAAGCTTAACAAATTTGCTTGGGTAAAGTTTTGTCCAAATCGTTATTTTCAGTACAGGCTAACGTAAGAAAATTCTCATTAAAGAAAACTTTTCTGCATTTTAGGTTCGGGGTTTATAATTCGAAAAAATTGTATACTTTTCTTCTTGATAATTCAATATATAAAGTATAAACTTTCAAACAATTTTTGAAAAGTATTTAAACCGAAGGGAGATGCACAAAAAGAACAAAAATACAACTACATATATTTCAATTTTAACAGGTGGGGGGGGGGGATTGATTTTTGGAAAACATTTTTTTTGGGAGTATTTATATGCTGCATATAGGTAAAAAAATTGTTTTTTAATAAACGTTTTCTCTAAAATACCTCTGAAGAAAATCGAAATTGGTTTTATTTAAATACACCCCCACTCCCTTCACGAATTTTGAAAAAAAATGTGATCAATGCCCCATATATAGAAATGTTTGAGCAAAATCGGTTCGGTCAATCCTACATTGAAAATAATCTAGGTTTCGGTTTTTTAGTGTGAGGTCAAATGGTGTAACTGTTTTTTGTTTTATTAATTATATTCTTACGAAAAAAGATACATTTGTGAAAAACGAAGTGAGCCACCTACATCCATCCAGTGAATCGATTGATAAAAAAACAAGCTTGTACAACGACATCTTGACACCCTCCCGTAGGGGGAGACACCCCCGCCACTCGCTTCGTTCCTAGCCATTATGGACTTTACCGGAGGTCATCTTCGAAACCTCGGCTTTTGACATATTCCAGCGACAGTTATTTAAATTATGGTCTTATCTCATTGGATGGAAAGCCACACTACGTTGTTAGCTTTCAAGTCCCTGCGATGTAAGCACAAAGCTATCAAAATTAATTCGACATTTGGAGACTAAACGTCCGGATCATAAAAGCAAACCCTTGGAAATTTTCGAAAGAAAATGACACTTTGAGAAATACACAAGCTTCTATTTGTAACTCAAGCCGTACTGATGAAAGTACACTTGAAGCATCTTATCTCGTAGCATTAAAAAGGCCCAAACCATATACAATTGCAGAAAACCCCATGTTTCCTGCTGCAATTGATATGGTCAGTATTTTAATAGGCGTGGAAGAAGCAAAAAACATTGAAAAAAATTCCGTTTTCTAACGATACAGTATCAAGGCGAAACGATGACACGGCTGCCCGATGTTCACGATCAGATAATTCAGCAAGTGAGTTCAAGTGAAGTTTTTGGTATACAGTTTGATGAATCAACAGATGTGGTAAACATTTCTCAATTCTTATGTTTTGCGAGATATGAATGCGATAGGGATAGATCAATCAAAGGAAATTGTTTTGCAAATCAATACCTAGTTATGCAACAGGACTGTGTCTTTTTAATGTTTTTTATGAAGCTACTAAAATCTATAAAATAGACTGGACAAAATGTATTGCAGTATGTAGTGATGGTGCAAAGACGATAACAGGAAAGAACAGTGGATTTCTGAAAAAAAAAAAAGAAAAGATCGTCTTATACCACAAGCGGAATGGTCGCACTGATTCCTTCACAGACATACTCTTGCAAAAAAAAAAAAACATGCCAGAAAATCTCAAACAAATTCTTTGTAGAACTATAAAAATGGTTAATATTATTTATAAGTCGACCTTTACAGAATAGGCTGTTTGCTAAACTGTGCGATGAAATGAGCGAAAAGAAAAATCTTTTTCTTTTCCATACATTAGTTAGACGGTTATCGCGGGGGAAAGTGTTAACCCGGTTATTGGAAATGTGAGATGAATTAATAATATTTTTCCAGGATAAACACGTAATTTTCGATGTTTTTACAATATAATGAGTATATGTTGCTGTTGACTTAATTAGCTAATGTAGTTTCGAATTTAAACGGCTTGAATGTGAATTTACAAGGACTTGATAAAAACATTTTATTAATGGCAGATAAAATTTCATGGTTTCATTAGAAGCCATATCTAGGAAGCCATATTTATCTGAATTCTTCGCTTTCAAAGAAAAACGTTTGATGTGCTTTCACTCATTTCCGATTGCATTGGGAAAATTTGGATGAAGAAGGCACTATTATTATTCGCCACAATTTAGATAGCATTAAGATGCATTTGCGTGAGCTAAAAATTCAGTTGCCGGAGTATTTCCTGGAAGATAAAAATGATTTCTCGAAGAGATGGGTACGGAATTCATTTAGTGAAAACGTTGTTGTAGCTGTTAAGTTACCACCTGAGATTGAAGACCTGTTCATCGAAATAACTGCCGATAAAACGTTACGACTACAATTCACATCTGAAGATTTAGGTACGTCTCGGCTTGTTCGTCGAAGTGTATATGGAAATTTAGTTCCAGAAGCATTAAAAATATTAATCCCTTTCGCCACATCTTACCTTTGTGAAAAGGGGTTTTCGTCTATAAATGTACTAAAAACTAAATCTACGAATCGTTTTTTATCAGTTGAAAACAATTTGCCTTGTGTGTTTCTAACGTATATCCACGTATGGAGAAACTTTTAAATGAAAAACAAACGCAACCATCTCGTTAATTTATTTTCTTTATATGTACTTGTAAATGTAAGTATACCATTTATAATAAATTTTTTTCTCATAAAATGATTTCATTATTGTTTAGGTGTAAAGTTTTAGGCTAATTTCGCGATCCCCCCTTTCATATCACCGCGACACCCACGTTGAGAAATGCTGGTCCAGATGAACTAGTTGTTGAACCCACCCGGTTGGTCTGGTGGTGAACTCGTCTTCCCAAATCAGCTGATTTGGATAGTCGAGAGTTACAGCGTTCAAGTCCTAGTAAAACGCCAGTTATTTTTACACGGATTTGAATACTAGATCATGGATACCGGGGTTCTTTGGTGGTTTTTTTTTTCCCCCCTACTCTCCCCGACCGGATATCCATTTAAGTATACTCAGTCGGGGAGAGTGTCCTTCTACTCAAAGGGGGCGTCCCCCACCCACCGGCTTTACATCCGGCACGGCAGGTTGGCCCCCCCCGGTCTTGGATCTTTTGTTTTATTTTTTGCCTGCCTCTAATTCCCCGCGTTAGGGCCAAGGTCCGGCGATGCCGTCCCCCAGCCCCTCCGCAGGGAACCGGGTCTCGGTCTTTACGCCTATGCCTCTAACCGACGGTACCCACCCCACAAAGCGCCTAGACGCCCGCAGGGAGACACACCGCCGGCCGGTTCTCGGTCTTTTCATTTATTCCCATCTTCCCTGGAGTTCTCCCCCTTCGCAGGAACCCGCATATCAGGACATACGGGCCCTCCACGGAGAGACTGTCCACCCTTCCCTACTTAACTTAATCACAGTCTACCGCCCTCTTCTTCCTTAGTTCTCAGGATCTCTCCAGCAAACCTTCTGAACCAGTCCCAGTTCTCTTGATTTTGTACCATCCAATTAATTAGATTATCCGGTGTTAATCGATTTGTTATAATTACCCTCCTGTTTTCAGCCCATCTAGGACATACAAATATAGTGTGCTCCGCATTATCTGTTTCCTCACAATAAACACATTGTGGTGTGTCCCTTTTTCCAATTCTGGCTAGGTACTGCCCGAAAGATCCATGCCCCGATAATAACTGTGTCATATAGAAGTCAACGTTTCCGCGTCTACTTCCATACCACCTACCTATATGAGGGATTAATCTTCTAGTCCAATCCCCAACTCTTGAGCGTGACCATTCCTACTGCCATTCTTGCTCCAATTGAGCCGCTATCTCGTCTTGTGGTAGTCCCTCATATCTAAGCATCCTGCTTTTAATCTGAAGGTCTATTGGTAGAACCTCTGTTATTACGCAAAGCGCGTCATAGGACACCGTTCTGTAACTAGCGGCCACCCTCAACAGTGCAAGTCTATGCGCGCTTCTCAATTTTCCTTTATTCCGTTTCATACTAATTGTATGTCCCCAAACCGGAGCCGCGTATAATATCATTGATGTTGCAGCAGTTATTAATTTTCTAGTTTCTATTTTGGTGTTCCATGGTTCTGGAAGAGTCCTCTCAGAGCTTTGACCATTGGAGTGACCCTACTACCTACATATCATATCGATGTGTCTGCTAAATCTCAAATTTTTATCGAGTATGACTCCCAGATATTTTGCCTCATTTACTTGCATAATTGGCTCTCCTCTGATATTCAAATTTATACCTCTAATAGGTCTTCTGCCGGAAAGGGCAATACAACTGGACTTCCCTGGGGCTATCTGTAGTTGGCTTCTTTGTAACCATTCATCTATAATTCCTAATGCCAGATTGGCTTTGCGTTCTAAGTTATCTACATCCCTATCCTCAACGAGGATTGCTATGTCATCAGCATAGCCAATTGCAGTAACTCCTTCAGGATAATTTAGTCTGAAGACTGCGTCATAAAAATGTTCCACAAGATTGGGCCCAGCACAGAACCTTGAGGAACGCCACCAAACATCTGGAAAACTGCCTTACCTTCCAAAGTATTGATCTCAAGAAACCTTTGATGTAGATAGTGATTAACTTGATTTATTAGATATTCGCTTATTCGCATCTCATGCAATGCATCAATTATAGATGACCAGGGTACTGATCCGAACGCGTTCCTAATGTCCAGCATTATCACTAGGGGGATTTTCCTGGTCCTCCAGGTACCGCTCCTGCTATTTAAAGCCCAATTTTTAACTTTCTCTAAGGCATTTATGGTAGATCGGCCTTTTCTAAATCCATATTGTTGTGGATGTAGACAGCCCTTTTCCTCAAGCTCTGCCCTAAGCCTGCCTTCTATCAGCCTCTCAACCACCTTTCCCATATTATTAATAAGAGTAATCGGCCTATATCCATTATTTACCCCCGCCTTGGGTATAAAAGCTGCTGGAAAGCAGCCAAGACGGAAAATTACAGTTTTGTAGACCATAACTAGCCAGATCCACAATTTCCCAGGGTATTATTCCTGCTATAGTCTTGATGATGGCGGCCATCATCAATGATGGTATGCCATCCGGCCCTTGACTTTTCCGGGTTTTCAACTTTTTAATGGCCTCCATTACCTCTTGTTCTGTGAATCTGCCACCTTCACAAACAATTGTTTCCCTATTCAGATTTTCAGGTCTAGGAAAAAGAATCCTAACTTGTCGTTCCGCTTCCTCCTTACTCAACGTTGGCACCTGTCTACCTAGCCTTTTGGTAATTATCTTAAAAGCTTTCCCTCATCTTAAAAGCTTTCCCTCAAGGGTCAGTGTCAAGTTCGTTACAGAGCTCTTGCCATTTATTCCTCTTAGATTGCTTAATGAGAAAGTTAAGCTTTTTCCTGGCCTGTCTATATTCTTGGGCAGTACGTCGACTTTCTTCATCGTTACTATTCCTTGCTCGCGACCTCTGAGCAGTTCTTTTGTGACGCTGCATGATTTTCCTTTGGTCTTCGATTTCTAGTAATAGTAAAGTAGTAACTGAAATTCGTACTCAAATGTAATCTGGTAAAGAAAATACAGAATGATTCAAAGAAACGGGAAATTTTGAAAGTTGTGTTGGTAGCCGTGGGCGATTGGTACCACTTGATAAGTGGCGCCAGCCTCTCTAACCTAACCTGCCATTTAGTTGTCATGGATCCTTGGAGTGGAGCGCAACGTGCATTTCCTATCAAAGCGTTTTACAAAAACAATAACAGTGTGGAGGGAGCGCGTAGAAAATTTTGCTGTTATTTTAATCTGGGACGGCACGACCGTGTTCCATCAGCACATGCAATTAAAACATGGATATCTAATTTTGAGGAAACTGGTTCGGCAATGAAAAAGAAACCTCCAGGCCGTGAGCGAACCGTCCGTACACCACAGAATGTTCAAGCTTTACAAGATGCTGTCACACGAAGTCCACATCGGTCAATCCGTCGTCTCTCAGCATCTTTACAATTGCATAGTTCAAGTGTTCGAAGAATGTTAGTGAAGAACTGAAACCGAACGATGCAGTTGTGCGAGCACAATTCTAACGAAGAGTTTGTTCACGAACTGTGGATGTCAGACGAAGCGCATTTCCACCTCAGTGGATTTGTTAACAAGCAAAATTTCAGATACTGGGCACAAGAAAATCCTACGCAGCTACACCAGCGTCCGTTGCACAGCCATAAACTAAAATGTATATATCCTAAAATGGCAACATTTGTACAATTACATGAAATAAAATTCATTTTCTAAAAAAAATTTTTCATTAACCTAATTTAATTTTTTAAATTTCCCGTTTATTTGGATTACCCTGTATTATGAGTAGTTCCTCGTAATGGTATGTGACAAAACCGAATAGAAACAGAAAAATCGAGTATGATTTGTTAGTGGGAATGACACTTCTGGAACTATTTAAAAATATTAATAAATGTCTAGGTAATAAATACAAAGTCAAATATCCATAGATATAAAACAAAATTGTGAAGAACTTTTTCGGTTCTCACCATTTAAAATTGAAAGGAAAATTAAAAAATTTGAGGTAAGGCTTTTTAGAGGGAATTTAATCTCTCACAGCTTTTTTAACAAGCGAGAGAAGACGAAAACCTATTTTAGGGCAAAACCAAGATAGGGCAGACTAAATGAAACTTATCTTTTTGTAAATCGAATTCAGCAACAATAACTGTAAAAAAGGGAATCCTGTGAATCTTCCTGATAGCGGTATTTTCCTGAAAGTTATCGAACATTTTCTTTGTTCCACATAGTCCATAGTAACGTAAAATTTTTTTATCCTCTCCAAAATAAACATATAGATCTTTATTTCGTAATTTTAAAATCTTTCTGTTTTCTGCGCTAACATTTCCTACCGATCATGAGTACGTTAAAAATTAACGTTCAATAAAATTGGCTTAAAGCAACAGTAAAAATGATTGATATAGTAAGATCTGACAAGCAAGTAGGTAATTGCTATTTCAAATATTATAAAATCACTAATGAATAAATTTCACAATTCACTTATATTACTAAAAAAATAACTTTATAATTTGTTATAAAACTATATGCTACGTTAAATATGTTATGTTATAAAACTATAATTTGTTATAAAATTATGAAAATATTTTTTTCATGCAAACTTTATACTTAAGTGTATGTAAACTCTAAAGGCGGATCCTTCCTACAAGCCGCCTCTACTTGCCTCAATTCCACTCCTGGAGTGGAGTAGCACGTATTCCGCATGCCTCAACCCAGCATGCGGAATACGTGCTACTGGCTTCGACAAAAGTAAGACCTCAAAATGATTCATACTTGTATACATTATTCTTTTTCTCTATATATAATTGTTTATTCTACCATACTCATTTATTTTTGCTATTACTTATTTATTTAAATTCGTCGTTTAATTATTTATTTCATCTGTTATTTATTTACTCTACTCTACTTATTTGAGCTATGAAATAAATTATTTTGTATGAAATCATTTTATGCTTCACGTTTATAAGATATATTACGAATTAACGTTTTAGTTAATTAAATTAATTTTACTTTTATTATAATATGAACTAAATATCTCTGTAGTATTCATAATTTTTTTATAATAAATTTAAGAATGAATATAATTATATTACTTTTACTCACGTTTCTTTAACGCTTATTTATTTTTTTGTATAATTTAATGTCTTCATTTTGTAGTTTTGTAGGCCAATAAAGCTCAAAAGAATATTAGTTATTGGGCGTACGTACTATTTAGAAATCATTTTCGTAAAAAACTACGCCACGTCAAAGAAAATCATAACTTATAGCCTATCATAAAAAAACAAATCATTTCATATACTTTTGTATAACGTCATTGTTACTGTTTGTTACTGTTGCTGTATTTACAGCAAAATCTTAGTTTAACATACTTGAAAAAAAAAAAACATAAACTTTCAAGAAATAAATAAATTACTTCATAAACATATCTTGAACACAATAATAATTTTATTTATAATAACAAAGTATAAGAACATATTTCGTTACTATAATAATGACGTCTCAATTAGACACAATGCAAATCATTACAAATTAGTTGATGTGACTTTTGGAATACGCTACTACGGCTGCTGGTGTGAGAAGTCGCTGAGTGATATTAAGAACAGTGGAGGGGATGCCGTAGCGTACTACACACACGCCTTTAGACATTACATACGCTAGAGTACAACAAAAAAGATGAGAAATTTATATAAAGTTTTCCTCTTCCTTAATCATGATCAAATGTTGTTAGATTGCGAAATCAAATCCTATATCAAATTTCGAATAAATAGGTTTTTAAATAATTAAACACAAATATCAGTAAATATTTAAGTATATTTTAGGTGATACGCAATGTTTACTATTAAAAAAAAAAACTACACAAAAATGTATTTATTACTTAGTAATAACAAAACATACATACGTTCACGTTACGTTATTTATATTTCGTGTGTATTTAAAAATATCTATTATTTGTAAGCAGTATAAAAATATATTACTCTAGAATAGAGAGTATTTTAGTTTTAATAATACTGTATTTTCATCACGTCCAAACTGGCCGGATCCAAAGTACAATTATTCAACCTTCTTTACATAATTTTAAAGACATAATTATTGTAAACAAAACAAAAACGTATATTTTAAAGTAAACGACATTTTTAGTGTAGGCTACACTTTGTGTAACTTGTTTTATTCCTAATACTAAAATTATAGATTAATTTTTGTTTTTGAGAATTATTTACAGAGGCCTAAGCGAAAAATCAATTAATAAATATTATTGTGACCACACAATTTCTTTCTCAACTGTTGACAGCCGTGCAGGCGTCAAAAATTTAGATAAATTCTTTTTCAAAACAGCAATCGATCAATTTAAATAAAGAAAAACGTCTTATCAATAAATAAAACAACTGTTATTTAATGGTGGGGCTAAAAACTTACATTATATATAAAGAGAATCAGAAGGAAAAAAAATAATCTACTCCAATATTTTCTTTTGTATGATGCAACTGAACATTTGTACGAAGTACTATATACTTTGATTCTTAAAAACTGAAATAAAAGTCTAAATTTTTAATCGTTCATCAACCTTTTCATCTTTCATTCTTAATAATAAAAAAAAATTTTTAATACACATATTTAAAAATAAACTCTGAAATGCTAAGCAGTTAACAATCCTACAAATTTTCCAGCATTTTCGTAAAGCTTTAATAACTTCCCTTCCAAACAGTGGTAAAAGTTGAAATTATTTTACTCAATGAACATTGTTTTTTTTTAATCTTCAAAAATATATATCGTAATTCAATAATCTTATTTTTATTTATTAAAAAACGATTACTCAACCTTACGATGACTGAAAACCATTCCCACTCGGGTATTATAAGGATAAAAAAGAAGAGTTAAATTTGTCAATGTTAATAAATGTAATAAAAAGGTCTAAAATTACAAATTTTAAGTTATAAACATTTTTCGAATTCTATAATTATTTTTTTTTCGAGGGAGAGGTGTATATTAACAGGGGATATAGAGGTACAATAAAATCTACTACTCATGTGATGATAGTTGAAAATTATTTCCAACTAAGTCTTATTTGCGAAGCAATGATTTTAAATATTTCTTTGAATATAACTGCCAATCTCGATGAAGTGTGGTAGCGTCTCAGCCTCTCATTCGGGTTCGAATCATTATCAGACATGGTATTTACCATCCTAAAAATTTCCATTTCTATATACCCACGTACAAGCTTTTTTGTAGGCTTCTGTGGTGAATTAATTTTTACACCGAAATATTAGTTTTTTACAACAGTAAAAAGGAAGTTTTTAAAGTAAATAAATAAAATTAAACTTATAAATTTTTTTAAGCAATAAAGAATTGCAAAAATGTATAAATTCAAATTGTTAGGAATAGGAATGTTTTTTTTTTTTTTAAATAACTAATAATAAACTTATTACTTTTTTATAAGGATGCACATTTTAAATATAAATGCTCATGAAATTAAATTTTTTTTTTCAGACAAAGCTCTTATGAACATCTCTGTAACGCCTTAGCCGACTTTTTCAGAAATCGAATAAATAAATAAATTTTTCTAATACGAACTAACAAACTGTAATGTTCTTATTTTTAACATATAATAAAAACAGACCTGTGCTATTTTAACACTTTCTAGCTATAGATCTTCCTTTCTTACTCAGTTTATCTACTTTATTTTTTTCCAGTCTGCTCACTCTTCAAAAAAGTTTTTTCTTTTAATTTTCTTTATTATACATTTCCATGCAGAATATACATTAAACGTACCTTAAAAATTCATAACACTCGTAGAAACGGCGGCTGCCGGCAACTGGCGCGCGAGAAACATACCCGTGGTTGTGATGCTTGATGTAAAGAACGCTTTCAACTCGTTGCGTTGGGGTGCCGTGTTCGAGGTCTTATGGGACAAGCAGGTGGACGGTGGTGTACGGATAAAGGAAGGAAGGTACTTGGATAAAAGAAGTCTGCTTTACAATTCAACAGACTTACAGCTCTCTTTTCCGGTTACGTGTGGGGTACCTTAGGCGTCAGTACTTAGTCCGACGTTATGGAACCTGATGTTTGATGGGGTGATCCGGTTGAGGTATCCTAGAGGTCTTGTACTGGTGTCCTTTGCTGACGATCTGGCATTGGTAGTGTGGGCAAGGGTTGTAGACGACATAGCGACAGCGGCCAATGAAGCTATCAATCTAGCGCAGCACCGGTTGATGGACCTCGTCTCCTGAAAAAACATCATTCATCTGTCTGGCTGGTAGGCGTCCTTTTTCTCCGATTCAGATCACGGTTGGCGGAGCCTTAGTACCCCAGATGGAGTAGGGGGAGTATTTGTGGGTGTACGTTTTCCGTATCCATGCGAAAGACATCTTATCGTGCAGGAGCGATGATGCGGGTACTAAGTAGGCTCCTAGGCAACGTTGCCGGTCCCCGGTTATCCAAAAGGAAGTTTTACGGCCATGGGACCAATTCTGTATTGCTATACGGGGTCAATGTTTGGTCGAAAGCTCTGGGATGCGATCGAAATCGGCGGGTACTGGAGGGTGTGCAGAGGGGTGTACATGCGGGTGGATTGCCCTCCGCATCGTTTCGGCATACTCTTCAGTTTCGACTAAGGCATATTAGTCATTTCGGGCATGCCTCCATTTAAACAACTAGCAGGGATGAGGATTGGGATTTTTGGAGGAGGTGACGGAGAAATATGCACAGGCGGTTGTTCCGAAAATAGCAGGTCCGCTGAGATCTGTCCTCCAAGGGGCGATGGACACATCGAGCCTTGGGTCAACCGCAGCTTTGGTGAAGTGGTTGACCCAATTTTTATCTGGCCATGGCGTGTTTCAGGTGTACTTGCCAGGAGGAGACCTGACGACCCCTTTTGCCTTTCTTGCGGGGAGCTCGATACGCTGGAATACGTCATGTTCGATTGCCGTTCGATGGACGTGAGCTGCTGCGAGATAGTGATTGGGCCCCTTACAGTTGATACAATAATAGCAGTATGCTATCAGGGGCAGAGATATTTCGTGCGGTAACTCACTTTGTGATACGGATACTCCAACACTAAGCCAGGGAGGGGCTGAGGGATAGCCCCCTGCAGAGCTGCCGTTCTTCTGTACTTGCACGGATGTGCGCAGTGATGAGACACTGGGACTCTCTCATACCTTCGCGAAAAAGACCTAGACCCGGTGTGAGTTCCCTACACAGGGTGCTCTCACTAAAGGCATTGGCGTCAAGACTGAGTCCTGGCTTCTGGGGTGTGGTCCAGGAACGATATAGTCGGGCTTGGATACACCGCCTTATGGGTTAGAGGCAGGCAATGAAAAGATCTAACCGGCTGGCCGACCTGTTAGACTAGACTTATGGCCGGCGGACGGGGAGGCCCGTTTGAGTAGACAACTCCAGGGGGTTGTCAAAGCAAAGCACAGCCCAGGGGCTGTGCTTTACTTTGTTGTGGATCCGGCCCGAGGGTAGGGTGGTAAAACCCCACCAACGAACACCGGTATCCACGATCTAGTTCAAATCCGAATAAAAGCAACAACCTTTACTGGAATTTGAACGTGAGAACTTCGACTTCGAATCTGCTGATTTACGACGAGTTTACCACTAGACCAACCCGGTTGGTTTAAAATATTTATATTGATTAATTACGTTTATATAGAAAAAAAGTTGTGCAAGTATAAATTCCAGCTTAAAAATATGAACATTAAAATTCGTGCAAATAAACTTGAATAAGCTTTTTCTGCTAATTTTATTACAATTGTTATTATTATTTGGAAAATTAGTAAATTAAAATTTTCAAAAATATTATTCATTATATTACATTTACAGGTTTAAAGTTCATTAATTAAAAAAAAGATGAAAAACAAATCGTGTAGGTAATTTCGGTATACAAAGTGTCAAAATTGTTTCGTAGCAATATACATCAAAGAAACTCAGTAAAACGAAAGGTAATAATAGAAAAATATTCTCGCGCTTATGTGTGTGTACGCGTTTCGTATTCGTCTCACTGATCGTTGCTGTATAGTTCATTCTGTATTTTAACAGCTGTCAAGTTCAAAGGTATTGTAACAGTCGCAAAACAAACAGTGTTTTAAAGCTCTCTCTTTATATACAAAAGAGTTACTAGATTGGTTTTTCAAAAATATAAAAGTGTGAGATAAATACTGGTTTAATTCAAACAAAAAAAATACCGTAATGAAGTTCTAACAATATTTCAACAGTTAAAAAATTATTAAAAAACATTTTATAAAAAAAAAAAAAAAAACATATTTCAGTACAGATCGATTGTATAATAATGTTCTGTAATGTATGATGTGAAATAAAGTAATTCTGTAAAAAATCCCAGTTAAATTAAAAATGAATAACAACAAAAAGAAATTGACTAGTAATGCATTCCGTCTCGTTGCTAGATTAGTCAAATTTTTATCCGACTACGTACATAGGAGGAATGATAATGTGTTTTAATTGTAATATATATTTGTTCCCTTCTGTAGCTTTACAATTCCAACCAAATACAACCAACGTTTTGATAGTAACAGGTCTTCGGTCTGGAAATAAGATAGGCTATCTGAAATTGTCTTAACCAAAAAAGGAAAGGGCACCGAAGGAAAAATATTAAAAATTAAGCTATTTTTAAATTTTAATGATGATATTTTATAAAACGATAGAAAAGAAAAACACCTTTTGCGTTAAGTGATTTTTTCGAAAATTGTTCTCGAGATATAAACGAAAAATGTGCTCATCAAAGGAATGTATCGCGGCTAGCATACACATGCGTTACACGAATTTACATTATCAATCATTAATATTTCTTTTTAAGTAACACATTTCTAAAAAAAAAAAAAACTTATACCAGTAACGTATCTAGATAACCACTACAAATATATTGAATGATGAAGTTATGGAAAAAGCAAAAAAGCGCTAAATAAAATAATTATTAAAAAACAAAACCCCTCTACCTAGAATAATTATAAGAAAACAACAAAAAATAGTGAAAACAAGTTTTTCTTTCTTTTCTTATAAGCATTTTTTCAGGATACAATTAGTAAGCGATGTGAAATTTAAATTACTACGTCAACATTTTGTACGTTGTAGTAGGGTGCCTCTGTGTAGGCTATATGAAATGATGACTTTAATGGCCTCCATTTTTGTTAAGATTAACAGGCACCTGAATACAAAAAAAAATGTAGAAATAATATTAAATTTCACATCGCTGACTAAATTACTGAATCCTGAAAAATGTCTGTAAAAAAGAAACAAACTTGTTTAAATATTTTTGTTCGTTTTCATAATTATTCTCGAGAGATGTGTACATTTAGTAGATGTTTTTTGTTTTTTAATAATTATTTTATTACCGACGACTTTGAAATTTTATAATTCACCACAATATCAGTAAAAAGTTGGTTTTTCACTAGGTATTTTTTTATTAACCTAAATAATTTTATCTAATTAATGAGGTTTTCTTTAAAAAAAAAAAGAAAAAATTAATTCTCAAAGTTTAGAAACCGTAACCATATAGATGTGAGTAGCGTTTCTACCTGGGGTGCCTGTAGTATAGCTGGCAATGGTTACTACACAGAGGGAATAGTACTGCGACAGGACGGTCATGGGTAGCAAGAAGTTAATTACCATTTTAGAAGTCCATCCACACCCTACTAGTCAACTGAGCTTTCTAAACTTTGAGAAGTAACAAAATATTTGTTACTTTTATACATATTTTTTATGTTTTTAGTTAAAACTACTTTTAGAAGTGAGAAATACTCAAGAATAAATAATAAAATAATAACTTTTACTTTCCTGGTATCCTAGCTCTAGAACTACGCTGCAAGAATGAAGATATCGTAATCAGTCAAAAACGGAGTATGGGTTGTTTTGCATTTCTCGACATTTCATGACCTAGGGACCATCGCCCCCCAAAAAAGGAGGGGTAATGTTCGTACGTACGTACGTATGAACATGTGTACATATTTTGGCTTGTTTGAAACTTAATAACATTTGACTGTATACACCGATTTTGATGTAATTTTGCACGGAGACTAGTGTATATGAGCCAATATGTTAGCAAAATTTTGGAGTCAATATTACTAAAAGGAGGGGGGGGGGGTTGAATTTTCTCAAAATTTTGCAAACCCCACTCTATGTTAAGGTCCGTGTATGTTTATCTTACCATTAAAAAAAACAACATTTTTTCCAAAAATTTCCCCAAAGAAAAGCTATCTTTTTATTTATTGCATATTTTTTAAAACATTTCTTTTATTGTTTCTCTAGTTTTAGTAGTAGTGCAAGCGACCCAAAAAAAATACTTAGGGAGCAATATTGGGGGAGCAGCAGATCAATGTTTAAAAATTTTTAATATTTTGAATATTTATATATTTTTTTGGTTTAAACTTTTAATATTATTTAAGTTCAAATAATAAACTTTTAGTAATAATATAAAAAAAATATAATTTCATCGTAATTCACCCCCCAACAACAAAACAGAAATCTTAGGTAACTTTTAATTAGTTGTACATTTTTTTTTTAGTTTTTTCTACTTAACAAAGTAAACTTAGAAAAAAAAACATTCTTGGAAGGTGATTTTGGAGGTGAAAAAAATAAAAAAATACCCATTTAAAAAAAAAAATTTAATTTTTTTGGTTTATTTAAACATATAACGAAAATTTTACAATAAAAATTCATCAGAAATTAACCCCGCCCACCAAAAAAAACGAAAAATTACGCAACTTTTTCATTTATAATTATTTTTCTACTGTATAACAATAAATAATCAATGCCTGGAAATTATTACAACTTTGCTGTCACTTTTCTTCTTTTTTTTTATTATATTAATAACGTTAATGTTTTTACAAGAAGTAAATAAAAAATAAATAAAATTGAAAATCTGTATCTAGGTCATTTCAATTTCTAATTGCAAATAAATTCTACATTTCGAATTTTAGTTCGGAAGCAGCTATAGAAACGAATTTTCGAACAATCTAATCCATTTTCGCGATATTTTAAGTAGGATCCAGTTGGGATCCAAAAAACGTTCTAGCACCTCATCATCGCTGGTGTAGTGTTTAAGTACTGTTGCACGTGTGAGGTAAAGTTCATCCTCTACTATATATAGAATAAAAGGAGAAATGGATCCGAGTGTTATGGTAAGGGATGAGAGAAATGCTTTTATCTCTGTTGCAAACCGTGCGCTACGACAGGACAATATAGAATTTGGTGTTGATTCCCTCCATTATACTCTAAACGTTTTTTCTACTACGCTGGTAAAATCATCAAACGTTTATATTTAGGTGAGCTCTCTAATTTATTTCGGTTATTTTATATAGAAAAAAAATGCTTTTTCATGCTTTTTGTATGTTTGCAATTGTTATTTATGCATAAAAGAAACTTGTTATTACTTTATTATGTCAGGGAATAAAATAAAATGGTTCAAATTAATCAATCAAACTGTTTCATTATTACTTTACTACCAACAAGAATTAACTTTTTACGTTCACTAATTTGGGAAACAATGAACGGTAAAACATTGTAAAGATTTGTATTAAAATATAAAATCAATTTGTCGATCTCTATGACGGAGTGGTAGCGTCTCAGCCTTTCATCTGGAGGTTCCGGGTTTCGAATCCCGGTCAGGCTTGGAATTTCTCTTACGTTACAAAATTAAATTTTTATTTATCACACATAGGCTTCAAAAGTAGCTTTTTTCAGTGGCGAAATCATCAAGCAAAAAAGAAAACCCCCCCCCAAAAAAACGCCAAATTTTCATTACGATTGTTAAACAATCACCAACACATAGTACATTGAAATCAGTATACATTTATGCATGTGATTTATACACGTACAGACAAAATTTTAACAGAGTATACGAACCCTTAAGTAACTTTTGAACAGTTAAACATATGAAAATAAAATTTACTAAATTCTCCCAACTCAAAAAGATCTATTTTTCGGTATTAGACCATTACAATACTCACTCAGGAATGACCTCATGGTGGAAGTAACTTAATAATTTTAAATGGAAAGAGTAGAGCTGGGAGACATCCATCATTGGTTGGGATGCACTTAATGAAGATTGAAATACAAAGATTTTAACTAAAACAACTTCTGTCTACGTTAATCTAAACAAAATAGTGACCGTTTAATATTTTTCACTGCTAATTTTTTAAAAAGGCTTATAGTACCCCCCAACTAGTTAATCCAGAACGAAAAACCGATCGTTCTAAGGTAGTAGCATTGTCTGTCTTTTAATATTTTTTTTATTAACACTGCTGAGAAAATAAGAGATACCATTATTTTAAAAGGTACGATATGTGAACGTAGTTGTCTCATACCTAACCCACCGGGTTGGTCTAGTGGTGAACGCGTCTTCTAAAATCAGCTGATTTGGAAGTCAAGAGTTCCAGCGTTCAAGTCCTAGTAAAGCCAGTCATTTTTACACGGATTTGAATACTAGATCGTGGATACCGGTGTTCTTTAACGGTGGGTTTCAATTAACCACACATTTCAGGAATGGTCAAACTGAGAATGTACAAGACTACACTTCATTTACACTCATACATATCATCCTCATTCATCCTCTGAAGTATTATCTGAACGGTAGTCACCGGAGGCCAAACAGGAAAAAGAAAGAAGTTGTCTCATACCTAAGAATACATCTTAATGTAGTAGCATTTTACATTTACTAAATTTCGAACCGATGTGCATTCCCCTTGTAAGATCCAAATATTTCATTAATTAATATTTTATTTGGCTATAACTCTGGAACCGATGAAAATAAGTACTATTTATGATATTTCGTTGAAAAGCTCTCAATGAGGGCTTATTAGTGCAGTTACGAAAAAGTTCAAACTCCAGATGTTTTTTTATTTTGGGCTTTTTGGTTTAGTTGATTGCAATGAAATGGGGAGGTGCGCAACTAGATGTTACAACAGCCCTAAATCCAACATTTCAACATCCTACTGCTAATCGTTTTTGAGTTATGCGAGATACATACATATGTACTGAAGTCACATCGAAACTAGTCAAAATGGATTCAGAGATGGTCAAAATGGATATTTCCGTTGAAATCTGAAAACCGAAAGTATTTGCGATCACAATATTTCATTTACTTCGTACAAGGAAGTAAAAAGTAATAAAAGGCGATATTATGTATAGGGTACGCAGTTGGATCCGGATTTCATAATATAATTACACAACAAAAAATTTAACAACGATGCAGTTATTATCTTCAGACAATTTCATCAGTATTACAAGCATATTTTAATAACGTCCATAAAACAATTTTTATAAACTTGCAATTTTTCAAAAACTACTTTGCCTCCAAAACAGAGAAGTCCAGGAGGTTCATTATTCCATTCTTTAGATTGGAATGCTACATCATATTTTAATCAGTTACCTTTTTACGTATCTATCAAATCCAGATAATCAATTTCGTGATAATCAAAAGCTGATTAATACCACCTTACACATTTCTTGAAGGTTGAATTCGATTTAAAGCCTATACATTTCTCTTCAAGTCTGAGAACGTTCTGGCGTATATACACGTTATCTACGATCATAAATTCTAGTAGTGCTACGGGTTCTTCTTCCTTTGCAACCGCATTATGAAAATACTAATACCAAATTGAAAGTCTAATTTAGGCCGATTATATGTATGGCTTACCCTGATAGAATTTTTTAGTTCAGGATATAAAAGGGTGCTACTTTACTCGCGTGAGGATGATTTCTCGCGGGTCACCGCCAGATTAAACAATGGAATTAAATTTGGTAAAACACATAATAACGTTCTGAAGAAATCGTTATCGATATCAAAATTTAATATTTCTCAAACATGAAAAAAAAATTGTGTTAAAAATATAAACACCGAATTGTGTGTAAAATTATGAAATCCGGATCCAACTGTGTAACTACACATAACATCTCCTTTGATTACTTTTTACTTACTTGTACGAAGTAAATGAAGTGTGATCGCGAAAAATTTCGGTTTTCAGATTTTACATTTGTTCTCAAAATTGTGTTAAATATGTAAGTAATCGTCATTCCCTGCAATTTTATTATCAAACTAATCTGTTTTTACGTATATTACGGTAATAATACATACTGATGTGTTATACACAATAACAATAAATTCAGCAAAACACATAATTGTCTGAAAAAGTCGATTGACATAGACAATGACAATCGAGTCTTGACAATAACATTAAATTTAGTAAAAAAGGTTGTAGGTTATTTATTTATCAGTTTTTTAAATTATTATTTATATAGTAGCGAGATTATTGAGGTTTCAGTTGTAATAACATTCCGGGGGTCGTAAGAAAGCACTACAGGTTTGTAATGATTGGCTCGGTAGTTTTTATTGTGTGGGGGGGGGGAATAAAATACACTGTCTCTTTATATAGCAGTGAGATGTTTCATCGATAACTATTATTAATAAAAGCATATATGTTACTTTTGGTTTAGCAAACAGAAATGTAATTACGAGATAATTATTGTTTTGAATTTACAATATCAATTTAACAGACTGATCACAACGCCAAATGAAACATGCATTACCTTTTTCAGAGTATGCAGTTAGAAATTTAATACAGGATCAGTCGCTTGATAAGTATGCATATAAATAGCCTTTGACTGTATTTCAATGAATTATAATACAATTACAATTTAATAATCATAATATAATATAATTTGAACGGTATTAAAATTAAATATCAAATAACTAATTCGAAATAAATAGATAACCAGAGATTTATACTATAAAAAGACACCTTCCTACCATAAGCAGTTTAAAAACAGTTTAAATTTTAATCAATATACCAAGAGTATAGCTTTATATTTATAACTTAAAATCATGCATAATACATTATTCTATAAAAAGAAATAATTTGAATATTATTAGTCTAAAATTTATTTTGTTACAATAGCATTACTATAATTGGTATACTGTAAGTTTTTCCATGAGATCATTCTTTCAGTAGAGGTTAAAGATCAGACTGAAGGGAAATAATTTCATTATCATCAGTACTCTAGTAAACACCTTAGTTAATAATAAATTAATAACCTAAAACTAAAATCTATAAATTCGTATCTATTTTGTTTATAATTAATTATATTTAAGAATATAATCCATTACACGTAAAGGAATTAACATACAAATACGCGCACACACGCACAAAATTTTGTAAACATTTAAAAAGAATACATAAAGTAAAAAACTTTTCGAAATACTAAATGCGTTTGATGTATGATCAACTTCCAAAACCTTTAATGGGCTGCTAAAAACCAATCTTTTTTTCAAAATAACTGAAAAATGATGAAAAATTACAAATATCAGAAACTGTAGAAGTGTTTGACATTTATAGAAAAACTTAAAATTACAAATGCTTACGAAATGTTATGTTATTTAATAGCACATTACTCATCGAGCCTATAATGACAGCCAGTATTGCACGAGTGCGAAGTTTACGATACGAGCCTTAGCGAGTGTTGTAAACTTTGCGAGAATCCATTAGTGGCCATTATAGAGAGTTGCATACCGTATATTATCTACGGCTGAGAAAATATTGGGATTATTGATTTAAATCAATGATAGAATACATTGTTTACGGAATATATATTTTTAATTTTTCAAAAAATAAATTTCTATGGCAAGAGATTATTAATAATACCTTATTACTTTCCTTTAAAATCGATCGGTGTTACAAGTTACTTCACCAGGATCCGACATAATTAACAAAAGGATAAACAGTCTAATAAAGAAACTAAGTTATATGTTGGTGTACTTTCAAATTAACCAATACTTGCTAACTACTAGATCGGATCAAAATCAAATTAAAAACAGAGCTGACACATTAAACTATACCCGCTTCTTGTTGGTCAGTGATTGAAAACAGTAGGCTTTGTCTTTTTTCTTTCATTTTCCTGTTTAGCCTCCGGTAATTACCGTTCAGATAATACTTCAGAGGATGAATGAGGATGATATGTATGAGTGTAAATGAAGTGTAGTCTTGTACAGTCTCAGTTCGACCATTCCTGAGATGTGTGGTTAATCGAAACCCAACCACCAAAGAACACCGGTATCCACGATCTAGTATTCATATCCGTATAAAAATAACTGACTTTACTAGGACTTGAACGCTGCAACTCTCCACTTCCAAATCAGCTTATTTGGGAAGACGCGTTCACCACTAGACCAACCCGGTAGATTAGTAGGCTTTGTCTGAACACCTTTATCATAACGAAAATCTATTTCATAATGACCCACATTATGATACAGGTTTCAGCCGCGTAATTCAAATGTTATGATACAGTCGTAGAGAAAAACTACTTTTGAAAATTACTGAAGATACGCTATTATTAAATAATAAAATACATTACTAACTCGTGCACGTATAATAAAATCTTATTTATTAAATATAAATTAATCCTCTTCTGACTCGTATAGGTAAGACATAATCTTTACATACAATAAACATTTAACACTAACTCGAATTATATTTTTAGATTCAACTAGGAATTGTAGTCGAATTATATTTTTAGATTCAACTAGGAATTGTAGAAGTTAAACAAACGGTTTCAGCGGACATCCGGCATTAATAAGTAAAAAGGTTCAATCACTGGTGGCTCGCGTATAGACACTGGAACTGAAACAGCCCTATTTTCACTTAATATTATCGATAACATTTAATAAAGTTCTTTTTTTCTTTAATTCTTTTTTTATACTTGTACAATATATAATCCTTAAGCATAATGTCAGTAGTCATCCTCCAATTTATGAAAAGCTACAAAAATCTTTGTACGGAACTGTGCGCTTCACAGTTCCAGAGGCGTGGTGTTTGGCTGTTGTGCGCATGAACACATATGAAGCTGCGAGGGAGATAAAGCACTGTTGCATCCACAGTGCCGACCCTGGCGTGCTGGTGGAAGGGTTTTTTTTTACTCCGCGTGTGTATGGAACGTTTCTTGTTCGTTCCCTTTCTATAGTCGGTGGAAGTAATATGAAAGTGGTTTAGTTGTTTTTTTCAGTAATGATCAGACCATGGCGGAAAGCAAGGGGTCTTTGACTGCCAAATCTGTCAAAAACACGCTGGAAGGGCGAAAGAGGGTAATTAGTAAAAAAACAAATTAAGTATTTGTTTCTGTGTACATAGAAATTTAAATTAAGCACCAATGGACTATAGTGCTTTTAAGCGGACATTTTATTAAGTCGTTACCTAATAATGCTAAAAAATATTATCTGTATTGACATTTTATTATTTATTCGGTTAAACCGAATACGGGTTTTAAGCACATTGTGCTTAAAAACCATGTACCACATTCTTGAATGTGATAAAGTGTAGAATTAGATTATTATCCAGTTTCCAGCTATTCTATTTGATTTTTTTCGGTTCCTTTATTTTACCGACGGCCTTTAACCACGGCCTTGAGAAGGCCCAGACAAAAATTTCTGGAGCAGTACCCCCACTAATTAGCTACGAGCCGCCGCTGGGTTTAATATTTACGGATAACCCGATTTCATAGGGTTAGGACAGTCAAACTTGTTTGCCAATTTATGTTATTAATACCTATTCAATTTAATTAATTTCAGACCTGTTCATTAAAAACCGGGTATTATACTTAAAGGATTCAATGAAAATTAATTTTTACCGTTAATACGGTTTAACAATAAAGGTATACTTTTATGTACGAGCGGGAGTGTGTCTGGATAGAGGACAATACTGCGAATTATCAAAGGAGCTGAGATAAAGAGATTACTTTTGCAGTTGTCCCTTCTACTAACATGCTTTTTTTTCATCTCTCTTGGGTAATTCTGAGGTAAAAACCTTCACACGCACAATCTCACCAACTTGCAAACATATATATATATATATATATATATATATATATATATATATATATACACACACATACGATTTCAATTGTAACTATCTATCCATTACAGTTATTGACATATTCTTTTTTTTCAGTATCCTTACAGTGTTAAAAACTCTGTTGACAAGAGCTCTATTGCTTTAATATACTACTTTCATTCAATCTGTTTTCCCCCCTCTTTAATATAAATATTACATAATGACGTTGAGTGTACAAACCATATTCTGAAACTGATAAATCAATTTTCCATACTACGTTATCAATTTTTTTTTATTATATGGAAAAAAGTGCAATATTCAATATCACTTTAATTAATTACAAAAGCTGAAATCGATTCAAATAGCTAAACTTTTTCCTGGAATTTGTATAAATAAAGAATTTGGTACATATGGTTAGTGAATTAAATTACATAAAAACACTAAACAAACTGTTTAAAAAAAAAAAAAAAACTAAAAAATAAACCAGAAATTCATTTCGAATGTTAAAAAATCATTAGTAGATGTACTGGAGAATTAGTACAAGGAAAACCAAAAAAAAACTATTTATATTAGAAAGGTTAAAAAATATTTTCAGTAGCTTAACTGTCTAAAAAAACGTGTACGAAAAGTGTTTTCAACATAAAAATTTTTTATAATAAAAAAAATTATGTATAGTTTACTAAATGAATTAACTATAAAACTGAAAGAGCTAGAAAAATTCCAAAATTTAGAGAAAAATGACATAAAATATTATTATTATTAGCCAACTAACAAGGCAAATTTTACAAACTACTTTGTGAGTTTCGTTGGTTCAATTTGAGTAGGATTAAAACAATATTTAACAAAAAAAAAACTTTTCTTTAGCTTCTCTTCTTTAAAAAAATTTCAAAATTGTACACTTTTAAATTTAAAATCGTAATAGAAAATTTGTTATGAAAATCAATCTTATTCGGATTTCTGCCTTATTATAAGCGTCAGCGACAAGATATAACAAGATACATTTTTTTGTAACGCCCATTTTTCCCTTTTTTTATAGGATTACGAGTTAGGAATTTACCGATGCCCTTTTTGATGTCAAATTATTAGAGGGAATGAACTACTGAAATTTATAAATAGTGGAAAATCCCTTGACAGGTTGATTTGAATTCAGAACCTTCTGGATGACAGTCAAAGATGTTACTATTTCTTCACGGTGGTCGATTATGAAATGATACATTGTTATTAGTATAGTATCAGATACAAAAATACAATATTATAAATTTTTCAAGTATAAAGATAAGCATGAATGTTATTGATTTCCTCAAAATAATTTTAAAAAATTCGTAGTAGCGGTCGTGTAATGAAAACGTCCAATTATTTTTCACGTAAATCTTAAGAAACTTATCTAAAATCAAAAATTAAAAAGATGAATAATATCCTATTACAGAACTTTAAGATACATAGGGCAAACCAGAAGAATATTAAAACGAAAAATAAAGGAGCATTTGGCTAACTGCAAATATAGAAAACCAGAGAAATCGGCTATAGTCAGAGCATTGCCTGAAACCTGGTTAAAATAGTTTATTAAAACCAACGGATTAAAAAAAAGTTCATAATAAACAGGAATTCGGTATTTGAGAAACTCACCTTCTACGAGATATGTGTAAAGTTTTAAGACAAGTACCGCCACTGCTCAGTAGAAGGGGAAAGTTGCCTCCGGTTGTGAAAGGGAAGCTTGATTTCTCCTTGAAAAGAAAAGCTCATCTTTGTTCAGTAAACAAGCGGCATCCTAGTGAGTGGGACGTGACGTGTTTTCGGTTCTCGGCGGATTATTGATTTCGCAAAATGGATGAAAAACCGAAACAACGAGTTTGTGCCTAATTTTGTTTGATATCAGGAAAATCAGTCTTGGAGACTTATGAACTCTTAAAACCAGCTTTCGGGGATAAATGTCTGAGCCGGCAAATGTTTTTATCCGGTTAAACCAGATTCAGTATATATATATATATATATATATATATATATATACACACACACACACACACACATAAAACAACTAAAAACTTAATTAAATGACGTTTCTGTAACCTTTAAAGAAAAAAGATTTAAAAATCTTGTTTCTTTACATAAAATCTTGTTTCTTGGTATAAATAAGGATATAAATATATCCTTATTTTTAGAAATGTCTACAAAAAAGAAGGTAAATTTCCTGCCGTCCCGAAATATTGATTAATGTAAATTGTAAAAGATTAAAGTATTCAAGTACAGATCAAAAAATCTTTACAATTTAATGATTTTTATAAACAAACTGAAGGAATGGTAACCCCGCTTGTGTCTGTTTCTTACACAATATTTTGGATTACCCAGAAATAATAGCTAAGAGTTCTTCATTATTTCCCATTTATGTGGCTGAGATAGATCACTATTACTACAGCTATTTCTAGTATTTCTCATCGTATTGAAAATTTATTAAAAACCAAATTACTAATAAAAACATAAAATTTATCAATGAAATTGCAAGTAAAGATCATGATATTTTGATTTAAAATTAATTCGTGAAAAAAAAAAATATATATATATATAAAACTGGTGAATAACTTAAAAGCGAACTGAGTAGGCTCGAATAATAGTTTTTTTTCCTTTCTCTCAGCTCCCCTGGGCCGGACCGACTTGGTATTACGCCGCCCAGGGGAGTGTCTTTAAACTCAAATAGGCCTCCCCACCTACCGGCTATATACCCGGCATGGCAGGTCGGCCTACCGGTTAGCTCTTTTAGAGAGTTCTTTATTAATATTGCCCTTTTGGACACCACGCCAGACCCAGTTCGCCGCAACGCGGCGCCGGGTCCCTTCAGTATTCAGTGTGCTGTTACCTCACTGTTACCCGTGGAGTCCTTGGTGGCTCATCAGTGCCAACACACCACAGCATGCTGGACCTCACCAGCAAGGCTGTCCACCCAGTCCTATTCTAGCCAACACCTTGTCTTCTCTCATCGGAGTATTTCTGAAGAACGACTTGTCTAACAAAACTAGCAAAATTATTCCAGTTTGACTCGCTTCTTAGCATGTATTCTATTGTTGTCTCTGGAGTTATACCTGTGAGTGCCTTACTATGTCTAAGTGTGTCCACCTATTTGAGGCCACCTTTAACGCTGCCAATACTAGCACCACTATTGGTTGTATTTGTTACTGCTCACGTCTATTGTTATCAGTTGTAAACTGATCATGTTTCAGTGCAATATAGTTTCGTCTTTGCAGTTGTGTTTTACTAAAATGCCTCACTCTATCGAGGAAAAGGTGCTGTAATGGGAAGCTTATATGCGTTCTGGATGCTTCTAAGAAATGCGTCAAATATTTGGGAAAAGTTTCCGAATGCCAATATCCCAGCAAAAATTATTTGGTTAAAAAACGGCGTACAATAGGTTTTATACGCAAACTGAAATAGGCATACTTCCGTTATTACTCTAGAACATTCGTTCTCAAAGAGGGCGACAACTCCCCCTTGTGAACACTGGAGATCTTCAGGATGGGCGGTAGAAGGCCCACAGAAAATTGGTGGGGTTCAGGCGGTCTAGGAAGGCGATGGTTAATGAAAAAAAAGGCAAAAATGATGTTTTCTGATATTTCAAACTAAAATGAAAATAAAAATGTAAGTTTCAGCTCAGAAGTAGGATATGCCACGTTTAAAAACAATAATTGCAATTGCTGTTTTTCAGAGCGCATCTTAAAAACAGCAACTGCAATTATTATTTTTTAACAGATGCTAAGTTTAAAAATTTTGGGGACGCTAGAAAATTTTTGATTCAAAGTGGGCGGTGGGCGAAAAAGTTTGAGAATCAATGCTTTAGAGGACATACTCAAAGAAGAAATTCTGCCGGTCCGAAAATTGTATACGTAAGTTATCACAACAAAGTTGTTAAGTACACATTTTATCATAATATTCTTCACGATTTAACTTCTCAAAATCACTCTCGATGGGCAGGTAGACGCAATCAATACTTTATTTCATCTCAGACGAAGCACGGTTTCATTTATTTGGGCATGTTAATTTGAACACCAATTATTGGAAGACTGAAAATCCTCATCAGATCTTTGAGCGTCCACTTCATGATTACAAAAATCTGTATGGTGTGCTGTTACTGGTAATCCATATAGTAGGGTCAGTCTGTCAATACAGACGTGTACCGTACAATTTTCAAAGGATTCTACGCTCCGTTAACGATCGTGAAAAAGGACAGTGCTTTTTCTAATAAGACGAAGCAAGGTGTCGTGTATCAAACGATTTACTTATCACGTGTTCATGAGAGTTTTACAGGACAAACCAGCCGAAGTCGGTGGCCTCCGCGATCCTCAGATTTGTCTAATTGTAATGTTTTCCTTCAGGGACTATTATTTGAAGGTTGGAGCTTATGAATCGAATCCCCTTACTATCGATAAATTAAGGTAAACGTTCAACAAGAAATCAACAGCACTGACAACAACGTTACGCATCAGGTGACCGATATGATCGCTCGAGCACAAAAGTGGTTGCTGCTCAACCACTAGTAACTCTCTTTTACAAAAGATGCTCTGACATCTTTTGTAAAAATATGGTAATTAAGTAATCTTTTGATAATGTAAATACAGAATCTAATTTAATTTTATTTTTAATTTCATTCATAAAATATTACATGTTGCAAGTGTCTTAGCCTGTAGCAGTTCGGATTTAAGCTGCTCATTCGGTATAAATTTCCCTCAACGATTCTTTCATCGTATTAACATAAGTTGTCAGATTTCAATGGATAGTTTACCGAGCAAACCAGGTACAACTTGGACTAGAAGCTAATTTCAGAAAAATGAATTTTTTAAAGTTAAAGGTATTTCAATGATTTATCTAAAGAAAGAACTGAAAATGTAAAAAAAAAAAAATACAAAAAAATTAGCAATCACAGGAAAGCCACTTTAATTTAGAATAACAGAAAAGAAGAATCAGAGAAAGCACCGATGGAAATTGCATTTTGTCCTACATAGAAGAACAAAATAAAAATATAAATAGATTTTTAAATGAAGACATAAGGGTTACGCCTAAGAAATTGGCCTCTGCTGCAGAAACCGCTACGATAAAACTAAATCCGGACAAAAGAGCGGGATTTATAAATTAAATGGTAAAGACAATAATTAAAATTTAGGATACGAAGGGAAAACTAAAACAAATAATGAAACTACAATTTAGGAGCATTTGGCTAATTATATATACACACACATATATATATATATATATATATATATATATATATACACACACACACACACATACCAGAGAATACGGACACACACACACATACCAGAGAAAACGGCAGTAGCCAAACATTACCTGGAAATTAATTAATTAGAAAAAACAATCTTAAAAATATATGTAATAAGGAATTAAATAGTATGTAAACTTACTTTATAAATAACTAAGCAGTAATTTCATTATTGAACAATGAATTGGGAACCAATAATAATTAAAATTTATAATTCTAAAAATAGACCAGAAAAGAATAACAATCATTGTAAAAATCTTTGTGTAACAGTATGCTATTATAACAATAAAAATGTTATATAATCAATTAAATTTTGTACAAGGAAGGAATTGTCTGATTGGTTTAAAGTACGTGCTGCCTTTCATTTTCGTGATAAATTTTATCTTACCGTATCGTATACAAGGGGAATGGCATTTGGTCGTTCTGGTCAAAGTTGGAGGTTTCAGGGATTCAGATATTTTTAATCCATGTGTACGGTTTCGAATGATATTGTCTAAAACGACAACAGTCGTTTGATTATTTAGTAGATTACCAAAGAATTTGTAAAATCGCTACTGCGCCCGGTCAGATTTTCTAAGGTGGTGTCAGTGGGAGGGGAAACCAACTTTTCCTTACGTTTTGGAGTCTTCTGAACACGATTCTGTAACGCTAATGTTCTGCCCATGAACGTAAGTAAAAGATTATTTTCGTCCGCTCTACTGGACGCAAAATTTAACCAATTTTAACTAAATTTTGTAGGATGATGTAAACCTATTGGGGACTAGAACCCTATTGATTTTCAAGCGAATCGGTTCGCAGGAACCGCAATTAGTGTCCAAAACAGGTTTCTTGTGTACATTTTTAGTTTTTATCGTTCTTCTGGGCAACTTTTAACCGATTTTGATGAAACTTGGAAGGATTATGTAAAAATAAAACACTACTGATTTTCAAACGATTCGGTCCACAGCAACCGGAGTTAAGAGACAGAAAACTAGGGTTTGGGGTACCGTTTTCAATGTTTTAATGTTGTAAATTAAAGGGCGGCATGTTAGAAAATTAAAATTAGATTTTTGCGAGCACCAGCAGGTGCGAGCTAGTTCGCTCTAGTTTTGCTATAATCCAAAGTGTGATCTGATATGAAGAATAGAGGTTGATGTCCAAAAAATCAGTTTTGAAGTTTTAATTGGTTTGGGTCAATCTGAACCTTTACTTTTTTGTGAGTATGTCTCCAAAACCACATAAATTATGGACAACAGTATGAATGAGGGTTGTTGGTAAGAAACAGTGTTAAGCAACTGATTCAGTCAAAACTGAACAACTACGTGAAAAAGAGAAAGAAAAACCATAAATGTACATGTGTAGTGTATTTATTGTATGTAACAATACACACCACCTCGCAGAATTAGAAAAGAAAACATGATACTAATATAACACGAAATACAAAAACACACAGAAAGCAATATTATTCTCAAAAATTATTAAAATATTTGTAATTAATATTTATTTTAACAAGTACTGTTACTTTATTAACATTTTATTTATTTTATTTTCTTGTTTGAATATTTTTTCCTAAGACCGACGATGACTATTTAACAAACAAAATGGCAATCTATTTTTTAATTTTAAATTACTTTTTTTTTAATGCAACTTTTGGGCGTTTTTTCTTTTTCTAGTTTGTTTCTGTAACCGTTTAGCATAGTTATTTCTTTTATTACAAACATACAATTTAAATTAAAAATGTTATTTTATCAATTATTTAAAAAAATTAAACCTGTTATTTTTTTCAAAAAAAAAATTATTTTATTTAAGTACATAAAAAATAGCTGACAAAGTATTACATGACTTTCCCAGAGCTACACCGTTCAAATCATGCAATACCTTGCACAAGTTTATTTGTAAAATCTGTTTCTGCATTTTTGGTCCGGGGTCTACAATTTTAAAAGACTGAAATTTCTTGATAACTCTATATACGAAGTTTAATCTAGCAAAACATTCTTGAAAAATATTTAAACCGAAAAGTGAGAAAAGAGCAGAAAAACAAAAAAAAACATATATTTTAAGAAGTGGGGATTGATTTTTTGAATTTTTTTTGTTTCATTAATTATATATATGCATTGTAATTAACAAATTTTCTTTAATAAAGTCTTCTCTAAAATGTTTCCAAAGAAAATTAAAATTGGTTTTTTAGCAATATCCCCCCAACTCCTTAATAAATTTGAGATAAATAAATATGATCAATGTCCCAAATACAGAAAAATTTGAAGAAAATCAGTTTAGACAATCGTGAGAAATAAGGACAAAAAAGGGTAACACATGAACATACGTACGCACACACATAATTATTTTTTTTTATTAGTCAAGATGAATTAGTTGAACTATAAAACGTAAAGCTTTTTAGAAAAAAACCGATATCCTATTTTTGACAAATTCACCATAATTTTCCGTTATATTCGCGTAGCTATACGCGTATAGCTTATAATCTGGCTGTACTGGTCAGGAAAGTAATAATTGCAAACAATCACTTCAATGAGAAATTTATATTAAATTCAAATGCACAACTTTTTATAAGGAGAATAAGAGAAGTTTTAGAAAATGTTATCATTAAACGGTAATACTGGATGAATTCATTTACCAATTTGACTTAAGGTGGATAAAATCCCAACAAAAACTCTTCCTTGTCGTTAACGCTTAGTACTTAATATCTTTCCAGAGAGTGGACAATCTAGAATGTTTTCTCACTGGCTGAAATGCCAAAAACGTAAAGTCGGATTTTCTACTCCTTCAAAGTACGACTACAATGTACAATGTGTAATCCCGGATGATCTTCTAAACTTTTTAAAATTGAAATTATGTTTTTCCTTTTTCAAGGTCATTGTTGTATGCTTGAATTTCATGTTTCTATCCCGAATATTGCCTTAAAAGTTACATTAGAACATTAAAACTGCTATTTATTAATAAATATTAGATAGTTAGGTAGGTAGAGAGAGAGAGAGAGAGAGAGAGAGAGAGAGAGAGAGAGAGAGAGAGAGAGAGAGAGAGAGAGAGAGAGAGAGAGAGAGAGAGAGAGAGAGAGAGAGAGAGAGAGAGAGAGAGAGAGAGAGAGACTTTATTTTATATTACTTTTGAAAATTATTTTCACTACAATCTAATAATTGGAATAAACTGGTTATTACAAAATGGAATTTTATATAGAATTTTTTTATCAAATAATAAAATGGGTTTTAAATATTACGTACATTTAACACGGAAAGAATAAATTTCATAAATATCAGTCCCTCCACAAAAGTAAAAGAATTTCTCTCATTCAAACCATTAATTTACTAAATATCGGTATTCGTTGAAAGAACTTGTAAATAGAAAAAAGGGAATAATTCAATTTCTGCATACCTCAATTCATATTACATCAGCTACCGTTGATTTATCTTATTCAAGAAAAAAGTTTAATTCATTTTTCTTTAATAAAATATTCATAGAAATTATACACTATTATCAGCATGAAAGTTTTTTTTTAATTTTAGCTTATATTATTTTGAACAAAAAAGAATAAAATAGAAAGAGATAAGACACTATAAAAAAAAGGTCAAAACGAATTTTTTCCTCGAAAAACTGTCTGATTTTATCAGTTTATAAACCCAATTCAAGTACTCGCATATCATTTATTACGCTAATATCGCATACAATCCGTTCCAGAAATTAAGTAACTTAATAGGTAAGCAAATAATTTGAAACCATACAACGTTATAGTCACAAGGTTCAAATAATCATACGATATTTAATTTGTAATGTAACATTTTGTCAAATAATTAATTACAAGGACGTCACTTTGAAATTATCTTACTTAAATGTAATGAACCGATTTACGCAACACTGCGTTGTAATGTTTTTGGATCGAATGCTGTGTGAAATATTATTTAATTTTATCTAACCGAATAAACTGAAGTTCAACGAAACTTAGTCATTCTCGTAATTGTAAGTTATTCTCCGTTAGCTAATAATTATTTAATACTAAAGAAAAGGGGATTGTTGCTTCTGTTTCATAATAATATCACTCTAATATTAAAAAGCTCTATTATCTAAACTTCGTGAACTATAATAAATAGCCTTATATCGATTTTCGTTTCCAGCTATACAAATATTTATAAATTCCGCCATTACATCAGCCTTCGTTACAGAATGGTAATATCTTATTTTTATTTGTAAGGTTCTGGTTTGAATCCCAGGTAAGGTTTGGAACATATCCTCACGCTACAAAACTAATTTATTATCATAAAAATCAGCAGTAATTGGGCGCAGGCATTTAGCTGTCGGAGTGTGAATAAATAAATTATAATACGGTTAAATTACTCTCAAATGATTATGACGCACACGAAGATATAAAAATAAAAAATATTACTGTTTTCGAATACCGTTTGTTCAATAAAGGGAAAATTACAGTACTCAATCCTACGTCAAAATAAAATGTTGAAATGCAAACCTTCCAAAATTAAAAAGCAACTCCATTTTAAACCTTTTATACCCCCTCCACTTTTTAAAAAGTTGAAACCAGCCAATTTTTATTTAGTTGGTACCTACCGGTTTTTCTTGTATTGCGCAATATTTTTTCATGTTGGCAACATTTTTTTTTAACGTGCTGAACAAGCGATCTTTTTTCGATTTTGCAACATTGTACACTAAAAAAAAAAACTTTTTTGAGGACGTGCTGATCACGAAATTTTTTCAAAAGTTTTTCCCGCCATTTTTCAAAAAATTTCCCTTCTACCGCTAATACAAGCTAAATCTTTGATCCACCAGCGCTTTGATCATAGAAGCGCTAATATCATAACCTAAACATTTGATCTTTTGGTCACTTGGAGCGCTAATTTTACATCATAATCAAAACATCTGATCCCTGGCAAGGAGCGCTAATATCACAACAAAGATTACCTGTATTCGAAATACATCATATCGCGCGATTGGAAATTTTGTACAATACATGTGCTTGGTGACTTCGTATTAACCTTGTTTACTAGTTATCTGGTGACAAGATATATGCTTCAAAGTCTTTATGTAAAATATATATACTTGATATAGCAATATCTCTTTTACTAATTAACTTCTTTACTTTAACGTTATCAAATGATAAAGCCTATGAATGCACATGTTCTAAAATAATTTCCATTTTATTACTTCACAATTGTTTACTTGTTTATATGAAAGTTGTCTCAATAAAAAGACCAACGGATTTATATATATACCCGCCAAATTATCATTACATTCATTTCTGTGCTTTTAGTCTTCTACTGAGTGTACTGTTTATACTTTTTATCAGTTTGATCTTCGCCGTTTTCATTATTGTCTTGGTAAGTGAAACGATTTTAATCATTAAACATAAGTAAATAATAACTATGGTATTTAAATATTAAATGAAACTAAAAATAAATAATAATTATGGTATTAAATATTAAATGCAATTAAAAATAATTATGCATTTTATATGTTCTCTTCTCCAGTTTAATTATGCACTTTTTGTATTTTATTTTCCAGTTTAATTACGCACATTTAATAATATTTATAAGCAAATGTGCTAGTTTAGTTTTTATATACATAAAATTACATGCAAAAAATAAAATTAATATTTGTAGTGGTCGTTGGTGTTAAAATAATATAATAAAATAACAATTGTTCAGAAATAAATTGAATGTGATTAGGATGAATATGATGCAAATTTACACATAATATTTTCCAAATAAGTACTCATTTTTTAATTTTATTTCCAGTATAATTAACTTTATACCTTTTATTTTCCAAATAATTACGTACTTTATATATTTTATTATATTAAGTAATATTTATAATCAGATATACTTGATAAACATTAATAAAATAAGATAATAACTGAAAAATTACGCATTATTTCCAGCTTAATTACACAATTTATATATTTTATTAACCAAATAATAATTACGCAAATAATAATTTTGTAGGTAAAAGTAGTTGCTAATTACAATAAGATATTCGTAAAATTACGCATTATTTCTAGTTTAATTATACTTTATATTATACTTGCATATACATCTGTTCATAATTATGCGTTGTAAATAAGATTAGATTAATACGTTGTATTTTAAGTTTAAATAAGTCTTCTTTGATAAAATGCAATAACGAAAGATGAATTTGTCTTGATGAATAGCAACAACAATAACAGGAAAAAAATCGTCATTGCCAATAAGGTGAGAGTTAAAAAGGAACACACTTGTTATATATAGATATACTATTGTTTTATTATATTAAAATAATATTCAGTGACAAGATTAATCTGTTTAATTTTTATAAAATAAGATATTAATTGTAAACGACGCACTTTTATTTCCCCGTTTAATTACATTAAATAACATTTATATATGAATGTACTTGTTAACATTTATGAAATAAGATACTAAGTGTACACTGGAAAATAAAATTAATATTTACGACCGTTCATAGAGTTAAAATAATATTTGTTTAGAAATTACGAATTGTCTACATACGAATTTACATATTATTTTTCCCAACAATAATTACGCAATTTTTATATTTTATATTCTTAATTTCCTTCATTAAATAATATTTATGAAATAAAATATTCTGAAATTACACATTACTTCCACTTTTAATTATGTACTTTATACATGACACTTACATATACATCTATTGAATGTGCTGGAAATTAAAATAATAGATTTAGTTAAAAATCTAAATAAATCTTTTTTGTTAAAATGCTAATAATAGAAATTGCATTTGATTTTTTACAGTGCTAGTATAAATAATAACATCAGCAACAACATCGCAATCAAGGTGAGAATAGTTTTAAGAAGGAAAATTCCGCCACTTCATTCGTTAAAAACATGGTCGGCAACAGGGCATTATTAAAATTATTAGATTCTGCCCAATTAGCCTAAATCCTGCATGCAGTGACCGATGATCAGAAAACGCCAGATGGTACCACAGTGGATGCACGTCGTTTGCATAATGGAACGGCAGCTCCATTTTATATTTTATTGCGCCTTAGCAAATACGATCGTTTCAGATTTGCCGAAGGCATTAGAGACGATCAACTGCATCTGCCAAAATGAAGCTACTTACTGGTTTTCTCAAAAGACGTTTTTAAAAGACGAACCTTTATCCCCCAAAGAAATAATTCAACATACAGGGCGAATATGTCTGCATGAAAACATTCGCAAATTTGAAGTGCTGGGAGATCAGTGATTATTACACCTCACGAATTTGTAAATAGTCTTTTTCTTTTTTTTTTTCCTGTTTAGCCTCCGGTAACTACCGTTTAGATAATACTTCAGAGGATGATATGTATGAGTGTAGATGAAGTGTAGTCTTGTACATTCTCAGTTCGACCATTCCTGAGATGTGTGGTTAATTGAAACCCAACCACCAAAGAACACCGGTATCCACGATCTAGTATTCAAATCCATGTAAAAATAACTGGCTTTACTAGGACTTGAACGCTGGAACTCTCGACTTCCAAATCAGCTGATTTGGGAAGACGCGTTCACTACTAGACCAACCCGGTGGGTTAAATAGTATTGTTCGAGGATGAGAAGCATAACTCACAAATGCAATCAAATTATACACAGGACACAAAATTAACAAGAGAATGTTACAATTTAAAAACCTTAAACAGATTTGCTATTAATATAATTATTACTTCTTGTATTTTAGCCTAAACAAAATCTTGCGGTGATATTCGCACGGCAAAAAATAAAATTATTAAAAAAATATGTTTTATTATCCCGTTCCTATTTCGGAAATTATTTGTTTAAGACCGATAATAAATCCTGTTTGTCACTCCATCAAAAGCGAATAGAAAATGTGGTTGCTGAAAACGAAGAAACTTTATTTGGAGAAATACTATTTGAAGGTGTAAACGTTACGATACAATCACGTACCAGTACGATACGATAAGTAGACGACTTCATTGTTTTTCTGTAATGCTGCAAAGATTAGTACAGTAACTCGTCTGTAGAACAGATATCACAAAAACATTAGAGGATTGCTTATACCATGATTACATTTGAACGAAAAAATAAAACATACTTCATGCTCAGTTAACTTATAATGACGTCGCATGGAACAGAAAAAATAAATCCTTACTGCAAATACGGAATATGATAAAAAGATGATATTTTAATAATTATATTATTTAAAGACATTTGAAATTAGATTGTTAGTTCCATTGCCTAAAAAAACGAGATTGATACTAATAATAAAAAATAGTATATTTTGAATATGCGGCATTATTACCTTTTAAACAAAGAAAACGTTTAATCCATAATAGATAAATTTACGAAGAAAACATTCGAACCGGTACAGAGAAACGTTTTCGCTCGAAAAGAATTTATCCCCATTCCTCAGGATTAGAAAAAAGGCTTTGTCAATTTATAGATCGTCACCATCATAAGCAGGTTAACCCCCAGACACGACGTCTACATATTCTTCTCCAGAACTCCACTCTAATATTACTAAATACATTCTGGTTTTTAGGCTAATAACGACGAGGACGATTGAGTGGCAGCAACTATTTCCTTCGACGTCTGCGTCTGGCATGCTTCGCCCTTTTCGAAGCATCTTTGTTTTCCAGATGCTGCAGCAAAGACGAACTGTACCAGATGATTATGTCAATGGTATATTATCGTCCGTCTCTGCAAGTGTTGCATCTGGACGGCGTGACTCATATGGTTCCTTCCAGTTCTGTTATCTGTCCAATGCACAATCGTTCATATTGTTCTAGCTGGATCTAGGCATTATACGAGTGACATTATATCGAAATAGTACCATATCAGATAAAGGATGGTTTTCTGAACATTTCATCAGTCGAGAGGCGTATCTTATTTCCCGTATATGGTCGGATTAATCAAAGGGATAACAAAAATCGTTTTCAATTCTGAAATTGATCTTTACTCACAGTTACGATACTGCAAACAATTTACAGACATTAGGATAAAGTACCTTTTAGCATTGTACCTTATACCTTTAAATAATAACATAAGTTATTATTTAAATCGTTAATAATTTTATAAATATACAAATATTTAAGGCTAAAAGCAACCAATTTTAATTAAGACAGGAAATAATGCGTAATTTTCAATTAATATCAGTAGAAACTAAATTAGTATATTCACTAATAAATATTATTTATAGTGCTTAATTATTAACTGGAAAAAAATATATATAAAGTGCGTAATTAAACTAGAAAATAAAACGTATGAAGTGTAATTATTTTTAAATAAATTTAATATTAAGACCATAATTATTATTTAATTAAACGTAAAAATTTTAACTCTAAGAACTGCAAAAAATATTAATTTTATTTAGAACACGCAATCACTATCTTTCTTTTTCCTGTTTAGCCTCCGGTAACTACAGTTCAGCTATTACTTCAGAGGATGAATGAGGATGATATTTATGAGTGTAGATGAAGTGTAGTCTTGTACAGTCTCAGTTCGACCATTCCTGAGATGAGTGATTAATTAAAACCCAACCACGAAAGAACACCGGTATCCACGATCTAGTACTCAAATCCGTATAAAAGTAACTGCCTTTACTAGGATTTGAACGTTGGAACTCGACTTCGAAATCAGCTGATTTGCGAAGACGTGTTCACCACTAGCCCAACCTGGTAGTCTACCTGTTCAAACATAACCTTTCTCACCTGTGCACATCTGAAGTCAAGGTTGTCCCAGAATGAACTTTTTTATACTACTGTTTGCCGCACAGTTCCTGGTTATCTATCGCACGTCGGGCGTATATGCAACTATGATAAAGATTTCCTATACATTGAAGCAAGGGGTATTTAGTACAGAAGATCTAGGAGCCACAGTTTCCTATAGTAGAAATTGCTTGTTATAATGAACTCTTTACCTTGTCAATTATTCTAGAAGAATCCAATCTTTTCCTTTTCAAAGTCAACTATTTTAACAAATTCCTCTATGACTTATTAGAAATGATAATTATTACAATTATTAAAACTTATTAGATTTAAAGAAAAAAATAACAAAAGAAAATTACTGAAAATAAATGACCCGAATGAATTACAAATCACTCCAAAAAATGTCACAACTATTTCAAGGATAACAAGTATTCTACACAAATTTACTAGAAAAACTGAGTACTCTTGTACATTCGGTGTTTTACGTGCATTACACAGCCGTAAGAAAGACTAGGAGAAATAATGTAAAGCAACAAACTAACATTCTGTATAAAAACTAGGAAACAAAAATTTAAATAAAAAAATGTAAACGTTCTGTGTATAGAATACTATTTTTAAAATTAAACAACACCATACAATCAGTATGAAAAATGCAGATATACAAAAAATAAATAATTACAGTACGGGAATAAAATTTATTAAAAAGGTTTTAAGTTATTAGGAATAAAAAAGTTTGAATAACCTTTCAACGATTATGAGAAAGACAAAAAAAAGAAAAGAGTAAAGTAAAAGAGAGTTGTAAGAAAAAAAGAGAGAAATAAACGATCCAATTTTATATTTTGGTAATTCAATAAGAGCAAAGAAGTGGAAAATTAAGCATATAATAATTTCTATACGATACTAAAACTGATAATAGCAGCATATTAAGTCGGAATTTATTAAAACATAATTTTACTTTAAAACCGGTCTAATCAATCTTATAATAATAAAAAAATAAAATAAAACTACAACTAATGCAAACCAAGGGAGGAAGGAAGAAGTTGAAGATAGCGAAGTAGATAAAATAATAAAAACGGAAAAAAGAAGAACCTACGTTAAGAGAGAAGGTAAATAAATGAACAAAGAACAAAGAATAGTGGCCGCTGCATGTAGTACCGCAACAACTTGTAAGTTAAAATCGACTCCTCGTTAAATTTAACCGTTTAAAATCAATCATTAGCTTACTCAACCGTTAAAAGTTTTCTGCTGCTGCCGCTGCCTTACATCCTCCCGCACGCGCACAGAGTAATAATAGTAGCAGTAATAATAACAAATACAAGTATTAGGCTATTTTTAGTTTTATTTACTCTCATAAAGGTAAAATAAGAAATTATAAGTTCATATAAATACACGATTCAAAAATAACCTTAGGGTAAATTTAAAAATAATCATATGTTAAATTATAAATAATTGTTTCCGTACATTGAACGGTTTTAAACAAATAAAATGAAATGTGATTAATAAAACTTACTTTCAATAAAATTTACTGTTTATTACGTCTAGACGATGTTTTCATGTTGCTATTTTTTTCTTCCATTTTTTGGGGAATTATTGGTCGTGTTTTTTGGAAGTGAACAGATCAGTTAAATATTAGTTACGCAAAGAAGTTGTATAAAGAGCTTATGTAATGAATTTATCTAATCAAACAATAAAATTAAAAAAAGAAAAAAAATTATTTTTTCGTAATAGGTTTCGTCGGATTTTTCTATGAATAATTTAGTAATTTAAATAGTCCTCAAGTTCATATTTATGGCTTTTAATTTTTGAGAGTTGAATGATATAAACTTTTAATTTTAAGCTGAGTTAAAAAAGAAAAGGATTTTTATGAAAAATTATTTTCTAATGTTTTAATTTCAGCAATTCAACAAGAGTGCTTTTCTAGCAATTTTTCAAGCATTTCATTAAGCTAAATATTTAGACGTACCTTACAAGACATTTTAGAACTATTATTTTTTTTGGCAGGTTTATGATTCAGAATGAATTATTGGTTTCCCGTTGCCTCACTGAGTAGGATTATCGGCTTTACCCTACTTCAGAATATTCTGCATATTGAAGTACAGAAAATATTCATTCTGTATAGCTTTAAACTCAACGGTGAACATCATCACTCTCAAGAAAGGAAATCTGAAAAACATCTTTTTGTAACGTGTTTATGAATTGTTAACGTAACTCGTGTTAACGAGTTTATATATATCACACTACTTACAATAATGACACAAGTAGATAGTTTAAAGCAAATGATTAATGCACCCTCCCTCTTTGTTGAGAAAAAATACTATACACAACTGTCTCGCAGTTTTATTATCTAAAGGAGAATGGTAAATTAGCATCCTTATTCATTTATTTTTTTAATTAAGAAAGATATTTCTCTTTTTGCAATATTTCTTCATCATTTCACTGTCTTTCACTCTCTTTCTTCAGATCACTGGATCCTACTTAATTTTTTTTTTAATTTTGGCTTAGAAAACTTCCAGTTTTTGAATGTCTTTCCTAAAAAATTTCTTTCAGTGGATTTACTCTTCAGATTTGTTTTTTCTGAAGTCAAATATTTTCTGAAAGCCAGTAATTCAGCTTTTCTGTTCGATTGTTTCGAATAAGAATTCAAACAATTTGTAGATATCGCTACTATGCCTGGTCAGATTTTCTAAGGGGATAACGGAGGGAGGGGGACCAACTTTTCCTTACGTTTTTGAGTCTCCTGAACACGATTCTACAATGTTTTGTCTTATTAGTACATGCAAGTATAACATTATTTTCGTCCGCTCTACCAGATGCAAATCTTAACAGATTTTGACGAAACGTGACGGGGTAATGTATATTTATTGGGAATATAGTCCTATTGATTTTCAAGCGAATCGGTTAATAGGAACCGGTGTTAGAGCTAAAAAAAGGGAGTTTTGGGTACATTTTTTTTTTTCGTTCTACTAGGGGCAACTTTTAACCGATTTTGATGAGACTTGGTAGGATGATATAAACCTAACAGAGATAACACCCTATTGATTTTCAAACGAATTGGTTTACAAGAACCAGAGTTAGAGAAAAAAAAAGGTGGGGTTTTTTGGTACGTTTTCAAGGTTTTCATGTTGTAACTTGGAATGTGATAAGTTAGAAAGCAAAGATTAGATTTTTGGAGAACCACCAGGTGCGAACTGGTTTCTAAATGGCCAGAAAACATCAATTTTATAGCTCAAAACAGATTTTTGGGAGCTGGTTATGCAATGATTCAAATTCAAAATTTCACGTTTGAAGTCAAAATCAGACTTTTTCGAGCACCGTCAGGTACGAGCTTGTTTCGCAATAATTCAAAACGTGATCTGATATGAAGAAAAGGGGTTTGTGTCTAAAAAAATCAGTTTTGGCGTTTTAATCGTCTGAGTCTATTTTAGATCAATTTGAACCTTTTATTTTTTGTGAATACGGCTCCAAAACCACACAAATTATGGGTAACAGTATCAGAGTAGATTGTTGGTAAGTAGCAGTGTTAAGCAGTCACAACTCAAGAACTACTATGTGAGAGAAAGAAAAAACAAACATTGAAATGTAATGTATTTATTAGAATAATACACAGTACCTGGTAGTATTATAAAAAAACACGATATTAACAAAACATGAAATTAAAAAACCCCCAAAAAAAAACAAAACACCGAAAGCAATATTAAATTTAAAAAAAATCATTACAGTAGTGAAACAACATTTCTTTCACGACTAAAATCGAAATCCGCTCTTCCAACCCAGCAACCGCGACAGTTTTACTTTTAGATTTATCCATTACCTCCAGGACAGAAATATACGACCTGTTACGATTATAAAAATATATGTATTTACAGTATTATTTTTTTACAAAAAAAAAAAGGTTTTAGTCACAAAACAGTAAAAACGCTAAAAATTAATTAACGGATCGATAATTATAAAAACAATTTCATTAAAACTATATGAACACAAAGTATGTTGAAAAATTATCTGTCTTTTTTTATTTATTTATTTTTTTAAACCTTTTGAACTTTTTAAGTATTCCATTACTGTGAACGAACTTATTTCTAAACGTACTTCTAAAAAGTTGATGGTGTTTACAAAAACTGTACAATAAAGCTGCAGAGCTACAAAAAAACTGAAAGAAAAAATTACTAAAATCAGTGGAAGTCAAATGTATATTATATTTTACAGGTTTCATAACATGACAGTTGTTAATATAGTAAACTGTGCACGGGATTGAAAAGTATTGTAGCGTGATGACTGCATTGAAGAATACAATCTTCCTTCTACAATGTTTGCGTTTTATTATTTTAATGTGATATGACTATAGGTGCACGAATAGAACAAAATATTAACAACTTACAGACGAAACAAGATAAAAAAAAAGACGGTGCAAAATCAAAAAATGAAAAAAACTTCAATTTCTATAGTAAAGAGAAAAATAAATAAGACTTGTTCGATCAATTTAATAAATACACAACTTAAAATATGTATGTAGATCATATTTGTAGAAATATGTAAATAAAAATGAACGAAATAACGGTTGAATGAATCACAAAAAGAACATTTTACTGTTACCTACTTCAACAGAAATCCAAACACGATATTTGAAAAAATTACATAATAAGTAAAAAAACTGGATGACAGAAAAGAAATCGCATAATATATCCTGAAAACTGAAACGGTGTTTTCTTTTTTAAATTTATAAATTAAAAATTTAGTTTTTTTTTATGATGTCCCTATAAAGACTAGTGTGGAATATAAGTATGAAGAGCAACATCTGCTGTGAATATATTTTTATTAAATAATTAGCCATTAGCTATTTATAGTATTATTGTTCTTTAAAAACATTCATCTGAATAAAAATCATTAAAACTTACACACAGTCTCAAGGCTATACTTTGTAACGTAATTATGACATACCATCAAAATATCCGACATATCATTCAGTCAGAAGAAATTCGAGCCTTTGAGGCTGAAAACGTCGGAAAATACTATCTAATTGACATAAGAATAAAAAAACTTCTTCTTTTCCGATGCCCTAACTATTTCGCAGTCAGAAACGTACTGATTTTCAGAGTACAACGCACTACATACGTTCAAATTACGAGTAGACCCTACACACAAGCATCAAGTTTAAACTTGCTCACCACTGTGACACTCGCTGCATAAAAGCGTTTGAAAAATATACCACTACAAAGTCAAAATAACCTTAAATTTTTTCGACTTTAAAATAAGTGTAACTCAAGAACGACTCGACCATAAAATTTTCATATGCACAACTTCAGATACAATTTCAATAAACGAGAAGTTTAAGAAATTTTCGCCAGAAAATTTATACATGAATGGTATTTTTGAGATTTTCGAGCCACATAATTTTATACATGTGGTATTTTCGTAATCCTCATACCACAAAACGTAAAGAAAATTCCTTTTCACCCCCTATACCACGATGAAAAAGTGAAAATCACACAGAAAAAAATACCTTAAATTGAGATTATGGTGCCTGTAGTCGATCTTAGATTAAGTCAACTCAACCAATCTTCATCAAACTTTCACAGGCACAACTTTAGAGAATTTGCTACGGCATATCTAAATTTCAATGAAATTAAACTAGTAGTTTAGTAGATTTTCAAGCCACAAATTTTATACATAGGCCTATTAATTAAATTTTAAGTGAATGGTATTTTTGTACTTCTCATACCTCAAAACGTAAAGAAAATTCAATTTCATCCCTCAATCCTACCGAGCGATCTAAAGTAATACCGTACGTTTTTTCGAAAAGTCGGTAAAAAAAATTAAAGATGGTAGGGACAATGTAATTAACACTGTGCCTTACGTACAAACATTTTTAACATTTCCTAGAAAACATATCCGACTGGCTGAGAGGGGACGACATTACTACTCTTTGATCACCATGTTCTACAATTTTGACTCCTCCCCAGCCGAATCGCACAAATTTGTAGTGAACCATCAATAACATACAAGAATTAAATTATTAAGATTTTAAACCTTTCAAGGATGAACTGTTAAAAAATACATATTACCGCAAGGTAGCATCTTTGGACTGATTCTGCAAATTTTTTATAAATCTGATATACCAAATAATAATCAGTAGATAACAGTGTTATAGAAAATATTTTTTCGTCGACGTCAATCTTTTTATAAAACGTCAAGAACTGGAGTGGAATTGAAAACCTGAAACTTAGCCTTAGTTTCTTCATCAGAAAATCTACCAAGAGACCTAGTTTAAAAAAGAGGTATGTTAAATTCAATCCAACTAAAACATAATAAAATACCTTCACACTTCAATTAATGTTAACTACTTTTTTTTTTGCTGTAACGAATTTTTGGAGAAATCTGATATTGTGCACAACTTTACTGCACAAACAACTAACATGAAATAACTAATAAAATTGTAACATTTCGCAATTTCTTTGCGAGTGCTTTACAATATAGCCGTTTCTCCATTACCCGAATGTCATTTCTGTTTATCTTTCCAATCGTTTTCGTCTAAAGCTCTTTTTCCCATTGCCTCTATAAGACCATCCATACACATTTAAACGTCAACCTTGGTTTCTTCATTCCAGCGGATAAAAAATTATACTACTTGATAAAATTTTAAACAATTATACTGATTTACAACCAATAAGTTATAGGTAATCATCAAATGCCAATAAGTCATAGATAAAATTAATAAAATATAAATATTTTATTCCGTTGTACATTGTATACCGAAGATCGAATCAGATATACTGCAACGTGTTATTCAACGGATAACAAAAAGAAAGTGCATTAGCCGCAAAGTACTAAGAGAGACTATAGAAATATCTTGAAAAGAGCAGTATAACACAAGGTACAAAATTAAAGAACGAATAAGGGAAGAGATAATAGTCTGCGTTAATGCGTAAATATACAGTTACATTGAATAATAATAAGGCAATTTAGAATAAATAAAATCGTTAAAAATAAAATACAAATTTTAAATAAATTAATAAATCATCTTTTTATATGTGGATTAAAGCAAACGTTAAACGAGTATTTAAAAAATTGTAATCTATTTAATTACTATTTTTTTAAATCTCATCAACACAGTTAATACATCTTATTAAATAAAACCTTTTAATTCAGTTTCAAATAAATTGGCAGAAAATTTACCAGAAAAAGTCAATCGATAACAGTTAACATCTGTTATCTTTTACATAGTTAGGTTCTTCATTAAAACACTTACTTTTTTCTCTAAATTGGCAAAAGTAAAATACTGTCACATTTTTTTAGTAATAAATGATATTGTATTTACCTTTCGTGACATATTTAGATACAAACAGGTTAAATATAAAAGGAACACACGCAGGCAGTGCGAAACCTTTAGTTATTGCATGAATACAACGGCTTCAGTCAAAACATTATTTAAAAAAATAAATTAAATTTTATTATACGATATGGCAATTAAGGTTCAAAAAATATATATAATTTTTATTTTACAATTACATATATGTAAAAGACATGTAAACCACATTAGTATTCGTAATTATCGTCAAATAGTTCGGTAAATTGAACTCCAAATATCAAAGCGTTGCGGTAACATTTAAACTGAATCTAATTACAAGTAACTATAGGTCGTTTGACGCATCAAATAGCTTGATAAATGACGTAATTATTCGTTCCGTAATTGAAGAGGTTAGTCTTCTATTAAGTAACATTCAGAATAAGTACGGTTAAGTAAACCAAGTAAATCTTTTTACAGTACATTCACCGCACTTATTTAATGACTATGCAGTAGTAATTCTATTCTCCAAACGAAAAACTACGTCAAAAATCGAAAGGTAAATCTATTCCGCTTCACAGACTAACCTTATTGTACGGTTTTCTTTTTAAAAGAGATTACTTCTATTTAATTTCAGCTGGATTTATACCTAGTCATACAATATAAGAGAAAAATGCTATCTGATATGTATAATTTGTATTATTGTTTTATATATATATATATATATATATATATAAAATCTAGTGATGTCCGCGAGTCTCTTACACTTTCATGCAAAAACTACTCAACCGATTGAGCCGAATCGTTAATGAACATATTTTTTATACCTGAAAAGAACATAAGACTATTGCCGTTAAGAAATTTTTCACCACTCATAATGGTGGCCGTTTTAATGGTTTACGGTAACAACTGGATTATATTCCTTTGAAGACATTCAACTTTACTATGGCTAAACCGTTGGTAAATCGAATTCGGAGACTACTTCTAGTATTTGAAATTACAATTTCTTCAAACAACATTCTTCTCGATATTTCTTTCGGCTATCGAGAAAAATACTTTAAAGGTGCGACGGTGTACGGCGCAGCGGCTCAACCAACACAGCCACTGCAAATGTTGCTGTGTGCGCGAGGCGACTGGCTACACATGCATCCGATTACTTGATTAAAAAACATAAAATAAAAAAATGAGAAACGAAGTATGATCACCTCCTCATGGCAAACTCGTATGTCGGGTAACGCTAAGAACCGTGTGAACAACCTTTTTACCCGTACGAAGGACGGGTAACCGGCTGTAACTACTATTTTTTAAGACGGGGACCAAATATTCTTAAACTCCCATAGTTCAGATCGGATTCAAACTGTTCTCCTCTGAAAAAATTACAATATGCTGATACTTGTTATAAATTGAACATATTTTAATTGTTATTTATCTATATTATTCTCACAAGCAAGAGGATAATGAACATAGTGGGGAGTCTAGGTAGCGGAGCCCCCTGTCCGGCAAGTGATATAAATATGTATTACATTATGATATTCCAGGCAGAGTAATTATGCTGGCGTTTTTCGTTCAGTAAGTTACGGGATCACAGTCCGGAATGAATTTCTTCAAACGCCAAAACATTTATTCCTCATCTTCAGACTGATCACGAATAAGTAACTATATAGTTGGATTTTAGCATTCATTACTTAATATCTTTAACTTTTGTTGTTTTTAAAATTTATTATGTAAAATAGCATAATTGAACGACTGTTCATGTGAATTCTAATTATTATTATTATTAGCTATGAAAAATAATTACGGCTGGTTTCACTATTTTATACAATTGCACAAACAGATTATTCTCAAATTATTATTAAAAAAATAAGAGAAAATTGAATTTAAAACTGATATGGCTATGTAATACTGAAATTTAATTATTCCGTAACTGATATCACACAACGCCCAACATACCTAATGCACTATCATAAGACAGGCACAATACAAGTAAATTTGTCTATATATATATATATATATATATATATATATATATATATATATATATATATATATATATAATAATGTACCATTGAGGAAGCCGATAATCTAATACATTTATATATATATATATAAATGAATGTTTGCTTGTTTATCCCGTATGCGTTCTAATACCATTCATTTTACTGCGATGAATCTTTGGTGAGTTGAGCGCACGCCCGCGAAGGTTTTTGAATTAGTTTGGACCCGCTAGGTGGCTCTGAGGTTGAGATATTTAGGAAATATGTATTTATGGACCGATTTGGCTCTTATTCAGGATATATTAGTTAAGTGAACAGGAAAATTCCTGAAAAAACTATAAAAGCTAGATGGCGCCGATGTTGAGATATTTACGAAACAAATATTCAAACAGACTATCTTCTTCTATATATATAAAAGGCAATGTTCGTATGTGTGTCCGCTATAAACTAAAAAACTATTGGACCGATTTACGCGCGGAAAAAAGGGAAATAGGGATAAAGTGAAAGGGTAAATTTTGTGAAGTTCCGTAATGTTCAGTTTTTTAATGTTTATCAAACTTTCAATTGTGTTCATTTAATCTATATCTATATCTATATCTATATATATAGTTATATATATATATATATAGTTACTATACAATTACTATTTTTATTGCAATTTATAATTTTAATTTAACTTAATTGACTTTTGCTAACTTTTAACTTTAATTTGTAATATCCGATATATAGCTTGGTTCATTATTAAAAACTGTATAATATAAAAATATAAAATTTAGAAACCATACATTTGCATAAATCATAGAATATGATTTTAACTAAATCTTTTTACCCTTCTAAATTCTAAATAATTAGTCCTACTATTACTACCTACAACAAATGAAGAAAGAATTATAGAACCTAGGAATACAAAAACAGAAAATCTAAACTTAGAAATCTATTCAAACAAAAAATATACGAAGTTGAGTTTGAAACTGTGAGGAAGGAAAAGAATTACAGCAAATTGAAATGGTCGGAAGAGAGGCGACCAAATACGCGGAAAGATATTAGGAGAAAATAAAATAAAACCAGAAAAAAAACTTTTGTATGGTATATAGTTGGCCCAATCGCCAAAAGAAGACATGATAAACAAATAGAATATAATCCATTAATGTTTAAAAAAATAATAATAATAATAGCAGAAGTCTGTGGCGGTTCTATCCGTTTGCAATAGCATCACATGAGAACCAACCAACCGACTGTTTTCAAATTTTCAGGATAAATTCGTCTTATCCCAGGGAAGGTTTTTTAAGTCATAAATCGAGGTTCTAGGCCCCTTGAAGTGAAGTTTTGAATCTTTCCGCTTGGATATCGACCTAATACCGTTTTTGATTTCTTTTTTGTTTCGACGGGTGTAAAAATAATAGCGTTTTATAACAATTCGAATTTTAGTTCACTATCTTGACCATTTCTCGAGATACAGGTTGTTTTAGGGTAATGGAAAGGAGAACCAAAAGGAATATGTTCCTTTTGGTTCTCCTTTCCATTACCCTTCTCTACAGCAGAAGCGTATCAGAGTTTCTATGTCAGCAACGGAAACGTTGGAGGAAACAGCTTTTCAGGTAATTGTCAATGATCAGTATTATTCTCATAACTATGTCGTTAACACACAACTATATAGGAAGGACGTGCGAAGCGAGCCTTCATCGGCTAGTGTACGTGTGTATATATATATATATATATATATACATATATATATACACACATACAAATACAGGCGAAATCAATTTTCAGTAAAAAATTTAATTAAATTTTATAAATAAACTGTAACAGGTTTTTTCTTATTTCAAGGATTATTATTTCTTCAGAATTCCAGTGGGAGATTATTAAAAAAGCTTTATTACTGTACACTGAAGAAGAACCTTTACAAATACAGCGACCACCAATATTTTGAGATATAAGAAATCGTTATTTTTTAATTTTTTTCTCCAATAAGTCATGGTCATATTTGTTACAAAGAAAATAATTTGTTTTCTCTTTTCAGATACACACGAACAATATATATATATATATATATATATATATATATATATATATATATATATATATATATATATATATATATATAATGTTTGTATTTATTTTTTTTTATAATTTGATCTGTTGATTAAAATTGAGCAAAACTACCGTATCAATAATGAATTATATTTACGTTATAAGAAAATCATTAATATTATAAATTAAATATAAATGTTTTAATAAATAAGACAGAAAAATTATTAAAATCATAAAATAAAAAATATACTTTATCGATTGACTAATAAATATTATCGACCAAAATTGTTATTTTTCTCACTACTGAAGTGTTATGAAAAAAGGCAACAGTCATATGGAAAGAAGGACACAACAGTCTAATTAAATTGAACATGAATAAAAACAAAAACTCAAATCAAGGTAATGTAATACCGCTGAGTCGCAGCTTAGCAATAAACCACCTCTTTTTTTTCTTTTTCCTGTTTAGCCTCCGGTAACTACCGTTTAGATAATACTTCAGAGGATGAATGAGGATGATATGTATGAGTGTAAATGAAGTGTAGTCTTGTACATTCTCAGTTCGACCAGTTCTGAGACGTGTGATTAATTGAAACCCACCCAACCACCAAAGAACACAGATATCCACGATCTAGTATTCTAATCCGTGTAAAAATAACTGACTTTACTACGACTTGAACGCTGGAACTCTCGACTTCCAAATCAGCTGATTTTAGAAGACGCGTTCACCACTAGACCAACCCGGTGGGTTAGGTATGAGACAACTACGTTCACATATCGTACCTTTTAAAATAATGGTATCTCTTATTTTCTCAGCAGTGTTAATAAAAAAAATATTAAAAGACAGACAATGCTACTACCTTAGAACGATCGGTTTTTCGTTCTGGATTAACTAGTTGGGGGGTAATATAAGGCTTTTACAAAAATTAGCAGTGAAAAATATTAAACGGTCACTATTTTGTTTAGATTAACGTAGACAGAAGTTGTTTTAGTTAAAATCTTTGTATTTCAATGTTCATTAAGTGCATCCCAACCAATGATGCCTCCCGACTTGAACGCTAGAACTCTCGACTTCCAAATCAACTGATTTGGGAAGACGCGTTCACCACTAGACCAACCCGGTGGGTTAACAATAAACCACCTAAAGCATCTTTATTCCACATCCTCTATTACGACTTCATTCCACGTTTTATCGACTGATGTACTTAGTATGTGCATACTTTAACTTGTGGTTGTAAATAATTAAATTAAGTTAATACAAAAAAATGATTTCAATTTCATCCAATGAATCGACTTGAGATTCGGTTGCGCTACGCTATCAAAAGTTCGATAAAATATAAATCGACAATAGAAAGCTAAATTTGTTAACATGTACACTTAGTTTAGCTGAGCTCTACGTTATTGTCCACGTGTCATATAATTCCAGGAGTTTTTAAGTTCCTTTAGGAATATACCTGTTCACGAATGGGTTTTTAACTTCCGAAAAAAAATACATTTTGCTGCAGCGCGTATTTAAGTTGTTCTACGCAAAATCTTCGTAACGGATTCTAAAATTGAGTAAAACTTCCCCGACCTACCGTACTCGGTTGGATAAAGCCGGTGCTCTGAATGAGGAAGGCCTTGAACCTTACTCTTAATAACGATGTTGGGCTCGTACGAAGGTTCATCCGGAGGCAGATGGTTCATTTTCAACCCGATCCTTTTTCCGTATCGCTCATTTCCTTTTCCCCACCTTTAAATAATCTGTGAGTATAAGACGTTTTGGCTATGAGCATGTTAAAAATATTTCAGGATCTGTAAAGCCAGTGTATTCTAGGTGCGGTCTAATACTAAGAGAAAAGTGCGTTCAGACCGACCAGTTTCCTACCTAGCAGAAAAATAAGTTTAATAACTGTAACGCATATTGCGTAAAGCCAAAAATTCTAATCACTATAAAATACAGTTAGAATAAATGAAAGATATATTAATAAAAATCTAATCGTTTAGGATTAATCTGTATAGATTTTCGAGTTCTTTTTTTTGCTTCGAAATACCCTGATACTTAATACATATTACTCCTATTACGTTAAATGGGTATAGGCGATGAGACAAATATTATCATTCAGAAGAAAAAATTAGAAGCATCCCGTGCCAGGGTTATAAGACAAATGAGAGTTACAAAGGTAAACTGGTTTCCTATCAGTTTTTTCAAACAGCAGATTATAATGTTGCGGATAAACATGTCAAGTCTATCAAAATGGAGTTGATATTCAAACCTTACAAGTGAAATCTTCTGTTTATCATACGGATAGGTTTTATAACAACATCGTTAAACTCATAAAAAGCTATTTAATTAGTCCCAGTTGTACCTAGTCATTTTATATACGTTATAGCTATAACAGACTATGTGAGATATTATAAAGCAACAAATTCAATTAACTCTTTCTTTATGAAGAAATACATTACTGTACGTACATAGCTTCTCAGCCGCAAAAACTAGTATGCATATATATTTACAGATGAAAAACCTATGTTTTAATTTTTTTTCAATGTCATTGATGTAATCTGAAATGTTCTACTTTTAGATAGGATCAAAGAGTACTTCTTATAGTTTTTTTATCAACAAAACTAGAAATGTTTTTTTTTTTTGAAAAAGTAAAGTCGTTTTGGTTGATACGTAGCCTTCCCTTGGGTGTTCTGAAGGAAATACGAATGTATCTTTCTGTGTATAAAGATTATCCTGCTTACGACTACTATTTGTGTACTTTTTATTTGATATCGATTCCACTGGGTCTTTCGATAAGATCAAGCAAAAAACAAAATCAATCGATCAATCTCTTTTCTTACAACCACTCTCTGTGTTTGTCCTGTGACGTTACGCGCTGTCGATCTTCGATTTCTAGATTAAAAAAATAAATTGATTTATCCCGTTCGGATTATGAATGTAACCGGACAAACAGAAAAAATGTATCAAAATACCTCGGCAATTTTACATAAATAAATTAAAATATATATAATTTACAATCTGTAATCTAATATATTCACATTTTGAATAAAAATACCACTTTAGCAAGGATCTTACAAAATCACTCTTTGCGTACCGTTCACTAAAACAAGTAATGTTAATACTATACGATTTATTTCAATATATTATGACAGTAAAAAGCTCTCATTAAATTCAGCATATAGATTGCATTAAACATTTTCACAGCAATATTTAAAACCAAACTATATGTTTCCCGATGAATAATCAGCTGAGCCAGCCTGTTCAGAATAACAGGAAACCCACCGGGTTGGTCTAGTGGTGAACTCGTCATCGCAAATCAGCTGATTTCGAAGTCTAGAGTTCTACGGTACAAATCCTAGTAAAGGCAGTTACTTTCGTACGGATTTGAATACTAGATCGTGAATACCGGTGTTCTTTTGGTGGTTGGGTTGCAATTAACCACACATCTCAGGAATAGTCGATGTGAGACTGTATAAGAATACACTTCATTTAAATTCATACATATCATCTTGATTCATCCTCTGAAGGCTAAACAGAAAAAGAAACTAAAAATAACATGAAAAGACTGAAAATATGTTATTTTAATCCGCAATTACTTTTTTGTTAATATATACAAAACCATTTCTTTAGGTAAGTAAAAAATAAACCAGACAAAAAAAGTAATTTTTTGGTTACTTTATTATGTAACACACATTTACTCTCTTAAGAGCAAAAACCCTTATTAAATAATCATCATTTCTAGATGTGCTTAAAACGTTTGGGTGTTTTTTGAAGCAACGTTTTCACAGTTGTCGGCCTTTAAAAAAAAATAATAATCATTAATACAACCAAGATAAAATCAATCTAATTATTAAAAAAAATCAATCTATTAAATTATAACACGTTTAGAGGAAAGAAATATAACAACATAATCGTAAAATTACTACAGCGCGCGAATAAGTCCCCGAATAATCATTTTTCTTGTTTTATTATGAATAGCTAATCACATTTTTATTTAAAAAACGTCGTTTCATCTAGGTTTCACTAATGTTTATCTGTATCTACTATCGTCAATTTCTTACTCAACGTTTTCTAAAAAAAAATCCATCCAGATTGAAATATCTTATTTTTTGATACATTTATTCGCCCACGCAAAAAATTCGGCTGAATCTCAATTAAATATAAGAGATGATTTGTAGGTAAAAAAATATTTTTACCGGGATTCGAAACTAAAAATTCTGAATGAAGAACAGAAATGCTACTATTCTATGATGACTGGAAATCCACTGTTACAAAAACTCCTAAATTAGACGAGGACAATGATAAATGACAATCTGTGTGCATTTAATAGAGCTAATTTTTGCATTTCACGCGAGAGAAAATACGAGTTGTGCTAAAATATAGATAAGATATAGTGTTTTTCTCTAATTCTCCTCAGTTTTTTGAAGAAAAATTTTTAGTAATGAAATGAAATAGATAGGTTAAGAGAAAAGCGGCTGAAAAATAAAATATGATCACCGGCGCTTGTTCTTTCATAATAATTATGAAGTAAGTTATTAAAACTCTAAACCCATCGACAAAAATATAACACCGTCCAGTACGATTATTTTTTTAATTATTTTTTTATAAAAAAAATAACAGGGTAAAAGCTTTTTAGATAAATTGAACTGTTTTTGTTCCTTTTAATGTTTTAAAAACGAACACCTCAATCAAGATTAATATATTCGTTTTAACAAGAATTATTTTTTCATTTCCAGTTTCACGGAAAAATTATATTTCACTTTAAGCACCAATGAATATATACAATAACAGTAAACAAGATAAAAAAAAAAAATAAAATCTCAAACGAAAATATTTTTCATAGATATTTAAATTTTAAAGCGTTGGAATAACAAACTATAAATTAATCCCCTTGTATAATATACATTTTATTTGTTTAGTTATTTATAAAGTAACCTTTTATTAATATTTAATATTATCATAAAAATCTTTTGTAACATACGTAGAAAAACTGATTTTATCCTTCATAATCTTTAATTCATATATATACGATCGTAAAAATATTCATTAATATATTTTTATTTAACCTGTCCGATTAATTAAAATAAAAATAAATCCGATACATTAATATTATTATCTAACCCAAAAAAAAACGTCATTCAGTAAACAGGACAAGGGGAAATGATCACTTCATTTCAAACGATAAAAAAAATACATAAATAAAAAAAAAGAATAACAGTTATTTAATAAACAGGACAAGGGGAGGTAATCAGTTCAGTTCAGTGAAAATGTCTTCGTAATATTAATATTTCACATGCAAACACGGTAATAGTACAGTACAATAACAGACTCAGGGTTGAATTACTTACTGGTCAATACTATAAAACAGTAACAATTCTAATACCAACTTAAAAATACTAAACAATAATTATTTAAAAAAACAACGTAGGTCAATTGTAATTTCCTTTTTTCTATTAACTGACCCTGACCCTCACATAGGTTTCATTTATAATTAAAAGAATGCCCGTTCATGTCTCGTCTTCTAAATTACAGGAAGCATGTCTCTGTCAAAATATTATCGAACTGAACATAATTAAAGATTATCGGAGTTATTTTCTCTGAGAGTAATCATGTACATTAATCAACCATTCTTGTGCTGAACAAAGTATCGCTTGAAAGGCTGAATATCAGCTGCATTTCAGTGGACATGCTGATACGCAGTAGCAATTTGATTCGATGAAGAAATCACTTCTTTTTGCTTAATAAACCGGGCACGGGATACTTATTATTCTTAAGAATGGCTATGCCATTTTTAGAAGCGAGTTTGTGGTCTATCAGATCACCTATAACCATTAAAGTTATGGCATCTAACATACACACATATTACAACATATAAGCATTGCTGAGGGGATCAGAGTCCTGCTTGGATTTCTCTTGTATTCTGTTTTTGTTGATGTTTCGTTTTACTAATTACGTTTTTGTTTTTGTCCTTTGTTTTTTTCCAATGTTACTGTTTCGTTATTGTTACGTGTAATATTTTTATTTTTGTGTTGTGTGTTGAACTCACTTTTATCTTCTACGGGTAGGTAGTTCAATTCCTTTGTTTAGTTGGGTATTTTCAGTCTTGCTTAAGACTTTGTAAGCTGCGTGAGATTGTTTTGAGTTCATTAATTAGTAGTACACCGATGGGAATGTCACTCGTGGCATCCTGGCCGAGGCGGACTGGAATATGTCAAAAGCCGAGGTTTTGAAGATAACCTCCGGTAAAGTCCATAAAAGCTACGAACGGAGGTGGTGGTGGAGGGTGTCTTCCCTTACAGGGGTCAGGACAACATATCAGCATACTAACATTTATACATATATATGTCTACTTGTTTTACCTCTTTAAGTGTAAACAAAAAGTCATTTAATCAAGACAGATTGAAATAGGCATATTCAACAAAAATTGGTACACACGTTTCAATTCAAATGTTTGTCTCTATATAATTTCAAAATGGCAAAAATTTAATCTTTTAACCATAAATATATCGGTAATTATTAAAGCAATTCTGTAAAATTACATTTTATCGAGTAAAATCAAAAACATTTTATTCCGAGGAAGATGACCTCGCTTATAGAAATAGCATTTTAAACATTAAACAACTAAGTTACAGCGGAAATCGTTACAGCTTGTCGACGCTCCAATTCCAAAACAAGAAAACATTAGATTCAATATTGAGCCAGTTTTCGTTTAGTTTATACTTTGATTTTATATAATAAATAATCGAATTACTATAAAATACAATTAAATGTTAATATTACTGAACTTACATTAAAAATGAAGATTGAATAAATCTACAGAATGATCAAAAACGTACCTGAAACAGAAGAATATAAAAAAGAAATAAGAAAAAAGTATTATAATAGATAAATAGATAAAATATAATAGATAAAATTAATAATCAACCTAAGCTGAAGGGAAAGGTTTAAATCCGGTTTAAAAAATTTATGAAATTTAAAACACTTATTCTGATAAAAAAGGTTAGAAAACTGTTAAAAAATATAAAAAATAGTAGCGCATTTCCACTGTTAAACAATCATCAGTAAATACAAAAAAATGAACATGTATTTATAAATATATAAGAAGTTAGTAATTAAAATAAGTTAATAAATAAAATCATATCAATATATAGCCACAAAATACAAAAAAATATTACAGTTGTCTTTAATCACAGATAAAACACTCATACTTGAACGCAGATTTAAATAAAATAATTAACTACAAACAGAAATCAAAAGTAAAGTTATTCTTTTACTATTTTCTGATGACGTTTTTTTACTTACTGAAAAATTAATTTTTTGTATATATATTTCTTTAAAGTGTTTTCTCTGTACCTAGATTTACTTATGTTAAATCTTCCATATAAAACTAGTCAATCATCGAAATACAACACTGGTTTTTTTAATTTTATTATTATTATTTTTAATTTCAGATGTTTACGAATATTGGTCAAAAAGACTTAATACTGCTGTCATGTTCAACTAATATAATCCGTTAAAAAAGAAGTTAACTCACACACACACACACACACACACACACACACACACACACACACACACACACACACACACACACACACACCACAAATACGCACGACTATTCCTAAAGTGTAAAAAAAACATTGCAGAGTACCAAAAGCTACTTTCTTTCTTTTTTATTTTAATTTGATCATTTTAAGAAAGTTTTATTTTTGATGATCCACGGATTTTAAGGAATTCCTTTTAATTGTGTGCAAAAGAAAATACATGTCTAAAATGTAAAAATATTTTCAAAATATCATTAAATTTATTTATTTTTCCAAACTGGCATAAACTCTTATCTATTTTGTTAAGATTTAATCAATTTTGCATCCATTTTAAAAACAAAATAAAGTTAATTTCGAGAAAATGCATCTGTTTTAATTAATTTTTTAATGCGTCTACCAGACTTGAAGTTAAATCTCTTTTCATTAAAATTAAACATATATTACATTTCCTGCTTTACTGCGACAAATTTAATAATATAAATGTATCATTCTACTCTCCCAGCGAATATAGCTGGAATACCTATTTTAAGCGAAAAGGTTTGGTGATCATGTCAAAAATGGGGCGTCCGATTTTTTACAAATCTTTATGAGTTAGGATCCAACTAATTCATCTAGACCAAAAAAAAAAACAACATATTTATGTATAAATGTACGTATGTAAGGTTCGTATGAACGTCGCATTGCTTTTGGCCTTATATCTTAAGATTAACCAAACTGATTTTCTTAAAATTTGGCTCGTATATGTTTATACGTGGGGCAATAATAAATTAAATCATTTTTCAAAATACGTTAAAAGGATATAGGGATATCGCGAAAAAATTAATTTCGATTGTCATCAGACATTTTTGACCTCGTGAAAAAACCAAACTAAAATTATAACAAAACTGAAAAAAATTCCAAATAACCTTTTTTAAACTACTAACTTTTTTAAGTTATTCTTCCAGATATTAAGAATTGATTGGGGGAAAACCTAGATTTTTTTTGTTTTTGTTTAGATACACATAAATCATTCAATTAGTTCATAAATATACAGGGATAAATGATCTCAAATGTAATACCTTTTATGTTCTCAAAAAAAAATAATCAGTTATTACTTCCTTGTACGAAGTAAAGGAAGTATTGCGATGGCGAAAAATTTCGGTTTTCAGATTTCAATAGAAATATCCATTTTGAACATCCTTGAATCCATTTTTAATTAGTTTCGGCGTGACGTCTGTACGTACGTACGTATGTGCGTATCTATCTCACATAACTTAAAAACGATTAGCCGTAGGTTGTTGAAATTTTGGATTTAGAACTGCTGTAACATCTAGTTGTGCACCTTTTCTTTTGATTGCAATCGACTTGACCAGAAATGTCCAAAAAAGCCTAAAATCCAAAAATTTCGATTTTGGACTTCTTAACTGTAGTAATAAGCCCTCAATGAGACCTTTTCAACGATATATCAAAGTGGTACTTATTTTCATTGGTTCCAGAGTTATAGCCAAATAAAATTCTAATTAATTAAATATTTTGGTCTTACAAGGGGAAGGCGCATCGGTTCGAATTCGACTTAATTTCCTTTTTTTAACTTTTTTTTTTAATTTAAATATAGAGATTTTTACAATAAATAATAATTGAATAATAACAATAAAAAAAATCAGAAGTTATTAGTGAAATAAAACTTTATGTCCTCTTAAATATGTTTATATAAAATTTAATAGGCGTACAAGGAAGTCACGTGATTGTCCACATTAGATTTTTTCTTATTCTATTTATCGTTACATTTTATTGTGAAATAGATGTATTAAATGCCTAGATTCATTATACGTTTATTCATGATCAGTTGAGTAGTTATGGGAATAATCAAGGACATATATATATACATTTAGGCTCCTTTCAGAAGTTTTAAATAATTATATATGAGGTCATCAGCTCTAAAACACTGAAAGGAATGTATACTCGCAGCTGCCGTACGGTAAGCGAGTAAGGAACGTATGCTGGTCTACTCCAATCTCCTTGCGCTTGCGGAGCTAAGAATTCAGGCGATTGCGCCGACCTATTCAACAGAGATGTTTTAATACTATTAGAATAGTAATCCACTCCCTTATTGTAGCGTCCGCTCGAATCCTCCCCGTATTTAACAAGTTCAAGCAGTTTGAGAACGATAGTAGTTGCACTGTGTACTCAATGGGTTCTAATAACCATCATCTCACTTTATCAGACAATTTAAATGTAGAGTGAGCATATAAAATAATGTAATACAAATACAACTGTAAATTGGAATGCAGTAAGTATTAATAAAAATAATTAAAAAACAGCTAAAAACAAAAACATAATACTTTTCTGGCATTTGTTATTTATTCTTATATAGTGGAAAAATACTTAGGATTTCTTTTTTGGGGTGGGAGATAGTTTACAGTGAAGCTTTATTGTACAATTATATCATTACTAGCGGACCCGACAGTCGTTGTCCTGACGTGGCATTGTTTTGTAATAAATGAACAACACATAAATATAAGTAACTTATTTAAGTTAAAATTAGCAGGAATGTGGACGAAATTTCATTAATATGACTATTAGTATGACTATTATCAGTTTGTGATTGTTGTATTATTGTAACGGGTCTATTGATAAACTATGGGTAGTATGGTTAATATTTATTTTCGTTAAATATTGATATGTCTGATGAAAATTGAATTAAAAAATCGAAAAGTCGTAAAATTAATAATTAGTGTAATTAATAAATGTTCATCCACATTACTGCTAATTTTCACTTAAGATCATTCTAAAAAAGTACCTCCTACATTTCTGTTTATTTAATAATTTTGAAGTTTCATAACCATGTGATAGCTTAATTAATAAATTAATAAAACAAATTAAAGCACTGTAAAAAAAAGCAACGTAGTTAAATTTTTGTAGAAATTTTTATCATTTTTCTTATTCTTCATTTATTTTCTCATTCTTTATTTTAACATCTATTTTACCAAATTTTAGATATTTGTAAATTAAAAACAATTTTAGAATTTTTTTGTAAAATTAATCAGCTACAAAAATTATAACTTCAATTTTTTAAATATACATTAAACTTTAATTATTACAAGTAATTTATATTTTAATTTTATAAATGTTATAATTTATTTTACAAACTAACATTTTTATTTTCAAAGAGCCGTTCAATACTCCATAAGTTGCATAGAATCAAATGAGAACTGACAATTTAAATTTGTAGGTTAAGTTAATTGTTATTGAATGCACGTGTATACATAATTAAAAACTAATGAAAAAACATGTAAAATACTTACTTCAATACTGCAACTTACAAATTTGCACAATGTATATTTTTTAATTACACTTTATAACATTTCAATATATAACAATTTAATATAATACAATATTCTCAATAAGCGCGCAATTCTAGCAGACTCGGCAATGCGTCGCTCTTGCTAAATTTGAATATGCATACAGATTAAATGAACACAATTGAAAGTTTCATAAAACCTTAAAACTGAACATTAGGTACTTCACAAAATTTAACCTTTCACTTCATAAAAGTCAGAATGTAAATAAATCCAAATGGCAAAACAACAGCACTACCTATCGGATTTAATTCACACTACACTCTAATCACAGTATTCGATGGAAAATAAATTTTTAATGAAAAGGATTGTGGCTGCAAAATCACTGCAATTAATACTGAACATTAAGAAACTTACAAAACATTACGGAACTTCATAAATTTTAACCTTTCACTTTATAAAAGTCAGAATGTAAATAAATCCAATTGTCAGAACAGCACTACCATCGGATTTAATACAAACTACTCTTTAAACACAGTGGTCTGTTAAAAATACGAATTTTAACGTAATAACAACATTAAGCTACGCAGCAAGTAACTGATATGCGAAAAAGCAGCAAAATAAAAAGATTTCCTAGAATCCGATTGCACCAACTACCCGGACGACTGATATGCCAACTACGACTGATATGCTAAAAAATAAAAAAAAACAAAATTCTAAAAGGCGATTGCAGCGCTGCCTACCGGATCCAATTGTGAATTTTAACCATCCCAAGATCAACAACAACAAATAAATAAATTTAAAAAAACCTTTTCTATCGGATCAAATTGTGAATCTAAACCATTCTCGAATTCCCTTGAACACACACAAAAAATTTAATCAAAATCGGTCCAGCCGTTTAGGAAGTTATGGCTTTTCCCCCTTTTTTAACCTCCAAGTTCACCGTTACGTATTACTTCAGAGGATGAGATGAATGACAATTTTTGTAGCGTGTAAAAATGACATGCCTAACCGGGATTCGAACCCGGGACCTCCGGATGAAAGGCGGAGACGCTACCACTCGTACCACGGAGGCCGGAAGAGGTTTGGCTGGCAGAGGTTTTTCCTAATCCTACGGGAAAAAAAAGAATAAAAGTTTCGTACTTTACAGACTAGTCTCAAATCAGAAAGACGTAATATGGTATATTTTGTGGAAATGTTGCTATTAATATATAATAAACTGAATAAATCTCGACTCATTCGTATATAAATGAGAAATAAGGACAAGAGAAGAGAAAACTGGAAAAAAAGAGTAAGGTTGTAAGTATAATTAGTTTCACAACAACGTGTCAGAACTGTCACAGATAAGCCCCAGGGCTTAAATAATCAATGTAACCATTTTTCTAACGAATAGTAAAAGAAATCACTAACGCAAATGACCAAATTATACCTGTAATATGATAAAGTAAAATTGGATTTAAATCTAGATCTTGCGTCATCAAAGAATACAGTATATGATTCGCGATGTTTTTAGACAGATGTTATTTTTCAGTTGAATTAGAAATGGAGTAGTTAATGCTGTACTAGTGAGATAATACTGTAGCAGACTTGTAGAAAATTTATAAAGATTAATGCTGGAACGAAGAGGCTGCATACAGATATCCGAGTACATAGGACGACAGCGTGTAAGATCTTAAAGTTTAACTACTTTTAAAATTGTATCATCTGAAATAAGTATGAAAAATAATGAATAAGCGATGAGAGTTAATTAAATACATAAAAAACAAAATATAAACAAATTACTAAGGAAACGGGCAATAAAACAAATTAAAGACGAGAAATTTTCTCTAAAATTCTTATCTCAAATCATTTTTAATAACTTTACGTTAATTTTTCAAAGAGTTTATTGCCGAATTCATAATTAAGGAACTTTAGTGTGTCGAATGATGATTACGTGTGTCTCGGGCTTGCGGGACGGGAAATATACAATATTTCCTGACATGCATTTTAATTTTCAAAAATCCGTTTATTTGGCCGAGAAAAACCTACCCCGTCATATCATTAGATTACGTACAACGTAACAGAACCGTTAACTTAAACCTAACAACTTATTTCTCTTTGCTTTTCATGATAAAAATAGAATAATTATAAAAACGAATTATCTCAATGATTTACATTTAAACCCCAGATTAATTCAGTTTTTTTAAGATTTTCCATACACTTTAAAGAAAACTTTTAAAAAAACTGAGAAACTTGAACAAAAGTACATTGTTTAAAAGGTAAAAGATAACCAGAAATGAAATTTAGAAAAATAATGACTATGATTATAGATTCATTGACATCGATTCTGTTTCCTTAAATTCCAATAAAAAGTTAAATCTTTTCATTTAGTCATGGCATTATGATGTAAAATTTCACTATCTCAAGAATTAAAAAAAAAAATAAATAAATAAAATTGATCTAATTTCCTTTGTGGAGAAAAACGGTCAACCTCCGTGGTGGAGTGATAGCTTTTCTGCCTTTCATCTGGCAGGTCCTGCGTTCAAATCCCCCTGGGCATTTACACGCACTACAAAATTCATATTTCATCAGAACGTAAAACTAGGTCCTTAGTTGGTAATTGCTTTAAAAGTCGAAATAAATCTTCAAATAAAAACAAATAATAAAAAAAAGTCTTGAGAAAATAATCGTATAATTAACAGTCTAAAAATATATCGATTTTTTCCTTCACATATTATTAGTTTATTTATTTATTATTATAACAACTTCTTTTACTTCCGATATTATTAGAGATTTTAAAATAAATATGTATCCACCAAATATTTTATAAATGCCCCTTCCCAAAATCACATTCCTTACATTTTCATTAAAATCGTTATCATTCTTTTATTCCTAACAAATAATAATATCTTTCTTTAACCAGATAAACAATAATAATATAAAGAGATTTATTAGTATATGTTATCTTTAATTAATTCCTACGTAATTAAAAAAAAAATCGTTCAATAATATTTTTAAAATTAAATTCAAATATTTTACTGTTATTTTCAAAAATAAACTTAAGATTTATTCAAAATGTTCTCGTATTTAAACAGTTATACTTTAAATAATAATATTCGTAAATCTTCTATTGTTTTAAATCATTTTATTTGAATTATATAAAATTATTTAATTTGTGATCAAATAATTTTATACTAACCTTCCACTATACTTTTGTTTCTACTGATTTTATTAACTATCTATCTTTACAAATTTTCTTTACTACTGATTTATAAATTTATAGTTTCTATGTATTAATGTGGAATTTAACTACGTTTACATTTTTTCTTTTCTAATTAATTTGTATTTTATAATGCTGCGCATTGATCTACTGGTTTTATCACGGTTTACCTTTCATCGCGTCCAGGCAAATATTGCAGTCGTAACACTTTTTTCTTTTCATGTTTAACCTCCGGTAACTACCGTTTAGATAATACTTCAGAGGATGATATGTATGAGTGTAAATGAAGTGTAGTCTTGTAAATTCTCAGTTCGACCATTCCTGAGATGTGTGGTTAATTGAAACCCAACCACCAAAGAACACCGGTATCCACAATCTAGTATTCAAATCCGTGTAAAAATAACTGGCTTTACTAGGACTTGAACGCTAGAACTCTCGCCTTCCAAATCAGCTGATTTGGGAAGACGCGTTCACCACTAGACCAACCCGGTGGGTCGTAACACTTTTTTTTTTCTCTCAGCTCCCCTGGGCCGGACCGACTTGTTGGTATTACGCCGCCCAGGGGAGTGTCTTTAAACTCAAATAGGCCTCCCCACCTACCGGCTATATACCGGCAAGGCAGGTCGGCCTACCGGTTAGCTCTTTTTGAGAGTTCTTTATCAATATTGGCCCCTTGGGGACCCAGAAGGGCAATACTAATACACCACGCCAGACCCAGTTCGCCGCGACGCGGTACCGGGTCCCTTCAGTATTCAGTGTGCTCTTGCCTGACTGTTACCCGTGGAGTCCTTGGTGGCTCATCAGTGCCAACACACCGCAGCATGCTGGACCTCACCAGCAAGGCTGTCCACCCAGTCCTATTCTAGCCAACACCTTGTCTTCTCTCATCGGAGTATTTCTGTAGAACAACTTGTCTAACAAAACTAGCAAAATTATTCCAGTTTGACTCGCTTCTTAGCATTTAGTCTATTGTTGTCTCATAACTCCAGAGAGTGCCTGTGAGTGCCTTACTATGTCTAAGTGTGTCCCACCTATTGCACTCAAAAAAGGTGTGCTCAGCATCATCTATCTCGTTGCAGTAGTTGCAAATTGGTTCTTCTCTCTTGCCTATTTTGTGCAGGTAGTTATTGAAGGAACCATGTCCTGTAAAAAACTGCGATAGGTGATGATCAACCTCACCAAATCTTCTCGACAACCATGGCTTGATGTTGGGGATGAGGGTTCTCGTCCATCGACCCACAGCTTCCTCCGACCATCTTTCCTGCCAGATATTATAAACGGCATCCCTGACCTCTTGTTCTGGCTTGCCTTGTGCCCTCTCCACCCTCTTTTTTGCGATTAGGTCAATAGGAGGTGTACCCGATAACACGCACAGGGCGGCATAGGACACTGTCCTGTATGCGGACACAACACCTAGGAGCACACACCTGTGCGTCCTCGCCAGTCTCTCTTTGTTGCGCCTGATGGCGATAGAGCGCCACCAGGCCGGAACGGCATACATAAGCGAAGACACGACGGTGGTCGCCAGTAAACGGCGCTTTGAGGCCCGAGGGGCATTCTGCGATGACATAATGATGTTTAGACTTTTTATCATCCTTTCTGCCTTGTTGCATACATTGACTATGTGCTCGGTGTATCTACCGTTTTTCTGGAGGATAACTCCTAAGTACTTGATGTTATTCGCTTCTTCTATAGCATGACCGTTATGGGTCGTAACACTGCAAGTAGCAAACCTAACCATTCCTGACATGATTTATTAATACTTCATGGTTATCTGCCTTAAAGCAGATCCTTTGCTCCATGTCCATCTCCTTTCTTCTCATTTCCCAAACAAAGTTTTAAAATAACTCCCGCTTCCTTTTAGATCGTCCATAAGTTTGAAGCTTTTACAGTATACCTCGTTTTTTCCTTTAAAAAACTTCTAGCATAGTTTTAATTAATCCTGTCATGAAATGTCCCTGCCAGTTAGTTAGCCTATTCTTGATTTTCTGATTAATCTTCTACTCGTACTTTCGTTAATTCATCTCACTAGTTTTTTTCTTTTCATTTTGCCTCGTTAAACTTCTCCTATCTCCTCCACGTCCGCATTTCATCAAATGCTTTTCTTACGTTCGTACACAAGTAACACTTCACAACACACTTCGCCAACATTCTTAAGTACTTCCTTAGCTATCTTTGTTTTTTTCGTTTCCCATTTTCTGGGATCTTCTGTTGACATGGTACGTGTATATCTGTATTTTTTACTTTTTCAATTCTTCCTTCTTTTGTACAAATATTCATTGGCTTATTGTTTCTTGTTATATCTCTTTTCCTTTCCTAATATTCATTTTTATATTATATACTACCGTAATGTCTTTTAATTTTGAAAATCTTTGTTAAATATCCTGTGCTTGATCTCTTTAAAAATATGTGATTTAAAATCACATGTGATAAAAAATCACAAGACATTAGATGACAATTTTATTTTGGGTTTTTACACCCAAAAACCAATAATAGCTTTATATGTAATATTCTCATAAAGCAACCTATGATTTTATAAACCGTACTAAGAGGTGGTTGAAATAAATTTATTTGTGTGCAATATAATATTTCTTATATGTAAATATATATATATAATAAAATATATTAAACTATAATAAAATGAACATTATGGAAACATTGTTTTACACAGCTAGTTAAATCGATTTACAAAAACTGAAAAAAAAAAAAAAATTAATTTTTAACCGGCTCAGTTCAACAAACTTAAATTTTAAAACGCATAAACTATAATAGTCGTGTGCGCGCAAACACACATATGCAGGATATTTAATTAACTTTTATGAAGCAATTACACTACTAGTACATCAAACATAAACGGAGGAGTTTATGATTGACATTTGGTTACAGTTAGTTCTTGTGCATCTCGTAGCAAGGCATAGCATGGTACAAACAACAAAAATTATACCGTGTTGATTGACAAATAAATAAATAAATCGCTTATCACCGGTCAGTCCTACAGCTATTGCACTACTTTATTGTTGACTGTCAACCGTAAAATAACTCTTATATAAGGTCTACAAATCGGGGGCTAGCATTCTAACAAGTATTTTTTTCAACTGCGCATTCTATGATTTCATATTATATCATATTAATCTACCTGTTTATTCATTTAGTATTTATGTTAATTGTTATTTTATTTGCTAACTTTTAGTAATGAAGTAGAATTGCACAATATAGATCGGGTAATAAGATTTTGGTATGAAAATTAATTATACATCGGATTAGATAAACTAGACATCGTTGTTGGCGTCTATAAATTTGCGACACTATTTCAGAGGACATTTATCTATGCGTATAATATGTTACTGCATTTGTATTAATGCAACTCCTTTTCCATATCTAATAAATACAGAGTGCATACAGTAACTTTTAGAATTAAATAAAATGCACTTACAGGGTGAATCACGAAGTTTTCCCTGAACTTTAAACCTATTCCACTGCTGAAAATAATCGCAAAAGTTTAGATAAACATATATCCTAAAATGCTTCGTTTGCGAGTTACGGCTAACGAAAGATTTCGCTCGGATTTCAGCTACCCGGTGAAATGATGTACTGAAATTTTTATGAAGTTAATTAAAATGTAGAATTACTGATTTCTTACGGTTTTTGACCTGAAATATCGAATATAATAGGTCTCAGAACCGTATCTGCAGTATTTTTTTTTTTTTTTAGAGCTTTTGGGGTGAAAACAAATAAAATGAGCTAAAAAATCCTTGTTTTTATGTTTTGACAATAAAGTTTTTAAATGGGTAATAAAAACATAAAACTTTTAACAAAATTAATAGAGAATTTAATTCTGAACAAAATAGGATAAGATAACTTGAATTGAATAAAATAAAGAAAAGATAGAAAAATTCGAATTTTATTTAACAATACAGTACATAAGACCAAATTGTATTATACGTACCAGTTTATAATAAAAGTTCGAAAATGAGCCCGTCCTTTTTCAACGCATTTCTTGGCACGCTTCTGTACTGCTATTGTGCTCTTTTTAATTTTTCAGGGCTCCATAAGTTGCTAAGCCGCATCCATAATGCGGACAATTACGAGAATATATTTTTATTTGCATGCTATATTTTTCACCCATCCTCAGACGCAAAAATCTAAAGGTGTTAGATCAGCCGATCTTGGTGGCCAGGAATCTTTCACTAGTCGTAACTCACAAACCAAGCATTTTATAACATATTATTATTTTACGAGTAGAATAGGTTATGAAAGTTCCGGGAAAACCTCCTGGTACACTCTTTACGTTTATTCTTCATTGATATAAAAGTAACTTATAAAAGTTTGGTATAATAAATTAAATAATAGACTATTTTAATTACATCATGACTTGTTCAATTACGTTGATTAAAATAAGACTCATTCTTAAAAATGTTTAATTGGGCCTACCTGAATCTTTTCATGTGAAAGAAGCAGTAGAAAATTGAGTGAGGAGAGCATTTAAAACTGAGGATATTTCTTACGTTCCACTTATATGCTTTTCACATAAATAATCATGCATAATTTTCATACATGGGCAGTAGTAGTAGTAGTAGCATACACTCTTAATTCGTTCAGCCAGCCGCAGGTACGATCGATGCCTGACGTCACATCGGCGTGACGGGTTGATGATTCCTGCAGCCGCCTAAATCTTCTCTTATAAATCGTAGATACTATAAAATGTGTTTCCCTGTATTTTAAGCGTACCTCGTAACATACTAGCTTAAAAATTAATTGAATTTTCTTTTTGTATCTCTGTTTAACATGTTAACAATAGTAATACCTTTCAGCAACATTTCTCTCCACCATTTGTTATAAAAAAAGACCATGGTGTAAATTCTAAATAGAAATGTAATGTAATTAAGTATTTTAAAACAATCTTAAAATCTTTTTACTTTTAAAATAATTACCACCATTGAATAAAGTGACTTTTTAAAATATAAAATCTGCAAATTCAAATCAACACCTGTTTCTAAATATCTTGAAATGGCATTTTACATAAACGTCAGCAACCGAATGGTAAGAGGATGATCTATACTCCGAAATGTTCATCTTATAATGTAAATTTTGTGTTACCAACTCTGCTTATTTATTTTTAAACAATACTAAATGATTTCATTTGAAATATTATTCTGCATACGATCAGAATTATCATAAAAATAATTTAGTTTTACAACCCCAACAATACGATAAATCTCGAAATACGAAAAAAAAAATACCTACAACTTAAAAAATTAAAATACTTCTTTATAATATATTAAATTACCATCTACTTTCAGAAATCTTAATGAAGTTAAATTTTCTTAAATTCTATATCTAAATGTCTTTTTGAATAGTTATTCAAGTACAGATTAATTATGCAGTGTTTTAATTACGAAGATGATCCTACTTTATAAAAGATTCAGAGTACTTCCGTAGCATTTGATGATAAGCTCCTTTAAATTTAATGGAAGTTTATTTTATAATTCATTGTTTTCTTGAATTATATCTGAATTTCTAAAATTATAATATTTTAGAAATTACGTATATTTTAGAAATAAAATACGTATTTGTAATAATAAATATCGACTATCTGTCGATTAATTGAAAATTCTAAATTTCAAAAAGAACAAAAAAGTATTACATTTTTTAGGTATATTTTATTATTACTTTTGTTTAATTTAATTTTAGTGTGATATAAATAAGTAAACATCTATTAGGAATTTATATAACACCTATCAACTTCATTAATTTGCGAATTGTGGTATGTTTTCAGAGGTCGAATTATATAATTTATCAGTCATTTTTAAAAAAATAATATGCACAAGTACGTTTTATTATAATTAAGAATAATTCCGGGTTTGCAAGATAAATAATTTTCAAGTTATACAGTGTAAAACTGTCGAATATACTGGAATAAAACGAAAACATGGATTCTTAATAAATATATAATAAAAACTTAATTTAGTTATATTGTTATTAATAAAAGTTTATTATTAATATTAATAAAAATTAATTAACAGATATTAAATAAATATCTGTATTTTATAGACTAGAATAAAACATAAATAAATAAAAAAATAACGTATATAGTAGTATAAAAATATATTTCTATTTTAAAAGCAGAAATACAGGTTGCCTTGACCTCTGGGCCGCTAGAGTGCACGATGGGTAACAGTGCCTTATTGATGGAACAACATGAATGTAAGCAACGTAGGCAAAGCAGTACTGGTTTTGTGTATGTATTTATATATATATATATATATATACGTACAATTATACAAGATTAGAATGAAATGTAAAGCCGTTCACCCTTAACAAACTTTAGACTTAAATAAAGGACATTAGGCGTCGAACAACAAGGACATTCGCTACAAAATTTAAATAAATTGAAAAAATAGAAAAGAAAACAAGTTAACATTACGTTACACCTATATACGCACTAGTAAAAAAAAAACGTTTAACGTTAGTAAAGTTGACCAATCTCTAAACTTTATGTGTATGTGTGTGTGTATTACTGTATACTATACTATGTATGAGTATAACACAGACTACATTAAGGCCGGGTCCATGGAAAGGTTACTATGGTGGGTGCAGCTCAAAACGTGGGCAAACCTGTCTTACGATTATTATAACAACATACTTGTATTATACAACTACACATCAACACAAGGCACGACCTACGCTAAAAATAATACTGACTACAGCAACAATCCTATGTCGTTTTAATTCTCTTCCAATTCTTTTCTGCATTAGGCATTTGTATATAATATAATAATATATACATATATAAATATAATTCAGACAGATATAATCCAAAGCGACTCGATGTTGTATAACCCGCAGCGCCGGTTCTTCCACATAACTTTATATAACCCTATTTGTTGCACATATTTATAATTCATTTACAACTTACTTTTAGAATAATATATTTTTATATACTATATAAATTACGTCATACATATTATATTATTATAATTAAAACATAAATTACCACACCCATTTTTAATTTTTTACTTCATGAAATAACGCAACGATAAAATTAATTCATAACAATAGCGCCTTATCAGAACTATACTGAAAATAAATTTTATAACAAGATAGCATAATGCTCTCTACAAAAGTAACCAAACTTATTCGCTTAAAACTAGATTAAGTGAAAAATATAATATTTTAATGGAGTAATAAACCAACCGAAAACAGTATTTTTGTGGTAAAAACAAATTTACTTAAATATTATCCGCTGGACATATGGAAAAGAACTAATAATTATCAAATAAAAGTAACAGTTTATTCCTCGACCAAACACACTACTTATTCCCTATACTGGCACGTACTAATTAGATTAATCCGTCATCTTTCATCTAATTTCCTCTTCCATTTTATCGGACTCAATGATATTTTTATAAACAATCAAAACTAAAAGGATCGTCTTAATAGGTTTCATGTTATAATACCTGACAGGTAAAGGAAGATATGTGAAGACCTTGTTTTGTAACATAAAACCGATTTTGCTATTTTACTGCTGACTACCAAAAGTTGTGCAACCATAAAAGGTAATTCTAGGACAATATTACCAAAAGGACACATCCCATATAAGGATTAGTCCTTTTTATCCGAACGAGTCTAAGTTTTCTGCTGCCGCATGCTTCTTAATTTGTTATATATTAAGCAGATATAATCTGTTCACTTAGACTAACCGATACGAGTATATGCCAAATATTTCTTGACTATTAAATCTTAAGTTTTGCCAAAGAAAGGTTGCAGAGTACGTGAAAAAAAACTAAAAATATTTTGAACTAAGGGTAGGTATTTTAAATTCAATTTTCTTAAACTGTATCGCTTGATTTTTCTTTATAATGATTCCGAGTGAATAAACCCCAAAATATGTTTCTAGGAGGATGTTAGAGCCGTCTTCAAAGATTTTAAAAAAACCGTTCATACAAAATTTTTTTTTTTTTAATTTATGTTAAGTGCTAAGTCAGTAATGACTGCAGGTAAACTAAAACGATTAACAAATCACAACCGAAAAACAACATAACTGTTTTCAAAAATTACCGACTTCCTATTCCAGGCTTAATAAGAAAACTTAGTCCCTTAATCATCCTAGGTACTCAGTAAATGCTTCGGTAGTCCGGTTTCCTAAGTTGGAGGGGGGGGAGTAGTAAAGGGGAAGAGTTTTTAGTCGGGGAGAGCCCGACAATACCACCGTTCGGGGGCGGGTAGTGACTGATAGAGCTTTCTCTCCTCCTACGCAAAAAAAAAAAGGCTTAATAAGAGAATCAGTAACAAAGTACTTTTCCATCGCCTTCTATTCTGAACCAAATGTACGGTTACACATCAGTAAACAATACCTACCGAAATAAAGATTATACTCAGGTTTATAAGAGAAATCTTTTTTCTGTTCACTAAACGGAGTTGTATAATGAAGATTATTATTCTTAGAGAAAACAAAGTTTACCGGTGACTTTTTTTTACGTCAGTCAAATAATTTTCCCTTCAAAGAGGAGCTGGACCCGCTAAGTACGGCAACTACTGTGTCTCCTTATTACAACCCACTCCAAAACACAAACAGTAAAGAGCTTCCGGATATATTCCTTGTGGGAAGTAACAAATATTTTTAACTTACTCGATCTCTACACAATCTAATTACCAAGAAAATATACGTACAGATGTTTTATCGTAGAACTTAGAACGTTCCAAACAGCTATCGTAATTCAAATTTTATTAATGAATCGCTTAAAAAACATAAGACATTTCAGGAAACTTTAGTCGGTTTTTGCAGTGAAGTTTACGTGAAATTTTATAATTAATTTTGAGTAATGAAAAAGTGTTGATATTTTTTTTAAATATTTTTTTTTATAACGATTTACTTAATGTTTTTTCCATACTCTCTTAAAAATTTTCGCAAGATGCCTGCTCTTATATAAAATATATCCTCACTCCTTTGATATAACCATCAATAATTACATTTATATTTTATAATAATATATGAAACAGTAATAAATTTTCCCCAAATATACATTACAGGTAGGCCGATCTGATGTTTAAACAATAATTAACGATGTTTTAATGATTAATGATGTTTAAATAATAATTACTTTTCCAGTAGTGATCAGAAGATGCCGGAAAGCAATGGCTCTTTGATGCCAAATCTGTCCAAAAACACTTGGAAGGGCGAAAGAGAAGGTAATTAGTAAAAAGTAATTACGTATTTGTTTCTGTTACACAGAAATTTAAATTACGCATCTATTGACACTTTATTATTTATTCGGTTAAACCGAATACGGTTTTTAAGCAAAATGTGCTTAAAAACTGTGTACCATATGCTCGAATGTGATAAGTGTAGAATTAGATTATTATTATTATTATTATTATTATTATTATTATTATTATTATTATTATTATCCTGCTTCCAGCTATTCTATTTGATTCATTTTTTCGGTTCTTTTATTTTACAGAAAACTTTAACCATGGCCTTGGAAGAGCCCAGAAAAAAGGTTTCTGGAGCAGCATCTTCACCAATTTTAGCTATGAGCCGCCACTGCTCTTTTTTTTCCAACCATTTCAGTACACATACACACTAAACATAACACAGTACACACAGTACATAAACTTAAAGAAATAATTACTTTTTTTTTTTTGGACCGTTTAACATAAATAAAGCACTACAAATGCTCTTTTATGCGATTTAAATTCTCCATCAAAGACTGTCAAAAACAGTTGTAGTATTATACGTTACTATAATTTCCAGAATTGAACGGCGGGAGGAAGAGAAGGGCAGAAAGAGGCTTAGCTGAAACGTGGTTTCCGTGTTTTACTCATTTTCTTACACAGCAAGAGGAACAAACAGAAATTTCCAAACCATTGACTGCTAGTTTACAGCAATAATTGCAAGACGGTTTGCCACAACACTATGCACCGTTAAATGGTAAAGGTAGCACAACAAATGATGATGATGAAGCTACGTACAAGTCCTCATAATTTAATGTTCAACTGTTAAAAAATACAGTTGAATATTCATTACAAAATACATACATTATGTTGTGAACTTACCGAATTAATAAATAAAATTTAACATTACACTGCGGCTAGCGAAACAATTAAAATAATAATAATAATTTATTAACATACGAGTACAAATACTGAATACTGAAAAATTCTTCAACGGTTAATTTTTCCATCGATTAAAGATAACTTTAGGAATAATTTGTACGAGTAAAAGACAATGCAATAAAATGCGAAATGTCTTTAGGTTACTAAAGCCATCACAATTTACTACAAGGGTGTAGAACGTAAGACCCATAACAATAGACTACCGGGTTAGACTGGTCGTGAAAATGCCCGAGCGTAAAATAAAAACTACAGTTGCGGTACTCAGCATTTTCAATTGAACGTGTAATGCGATTCAGTTGGCACAAACCTTTACCTGTTTAATAACGATAGGAATGTGCTCTTATATCTTATTTTATTTTTATTAATTAATCAGGGTCAATTTCCTTAGGAAAAAGAGATCACATTATATAATTAAACCAATACACGAAAAACATGCGTAATAAGAGGTTTTTTTTTCTACAGTGCAGAAATGAGAACTATCTCGAACCATGGGTACGGAGTAGAACATTATTATGTGTTATAAAGAATAAAAAAAAATACTCGTGCTCTTATCGTCGTCCTGAGGTACAAATGAACAGTAGAAAATATTAAAATATTTTTCTTTGACTTATTATTTCTTGTAGTAAGCAGTTTTATTTCAGCTAAAAATTTTCATTAATTCTTTAAATAATACACTATAATGACGCAAATAAAGCATATTAATATTAATTGAATACAAAACAAGCGATGTTTTTTTCTTCAAAAAATCTGATATAGACTTCCCTGTACGCCTATTAAATTACATAAACAAATTTTAAAGTACATTTTTAGTACTTTAAAATTTATTAAACTTTATTTCACTGATAACTTCTGATTTGTTTCATATCTTTTTATTATTATGGAATAATTATTATTTATTGTAAAAGTTTTTTTACAATTACGGGTTAATAGTAATTAATAAATTTAAATTTAAAAAAAAATGTTAACAAAAATGATCGAAGTCGAATTTCAATCGATGTGTCTTACAATAACTCTGGAACCGATGAAAATAAGTACCACTTATGATACATCGCTGAAAAGCTCTCAATGCAGCTCTTATTACTGCAGTTAAGAAAAAACCAAATATCCAAATTGTTTGGAGTTTGAGCTTTTTTGGACATTTTTGGTCAAGTCGATTGCAATAAAAAGGGGTGATTTACAACTGGTTGTTACAACAGTCCTAAATCTAAAATTTCAACATACTACGACTAATCGTTTTTGATGTTATGCGAGATGCATACAGACGTACAGACGACACACCGAAACTAGTCAAAATGGATTCAGGGATAGTCAAAATGGATATTTCCGTTGAAACCTGAAAACCGAGATTTAGTGAAAATTGATGAAGATTGGTTGGGTCGTTCTTGAGTTACCCTCCATTAAAAGTCAAAAAAATTTGAGGTTATGTTGACTGTGCAGTGGTGTATTTTTCATACGCGCTTATGCAGCGAGTCACAGAGGTGAGAGAGTTGAAACTTTATGCTTGTATGTAAGGTCTACTGGTTAATCGAATGAATGTAATAATGTACTGTGAATCAATACATCTCTGACTGCGAAATAGTGAAGGCGTCGGAAACGAAAAGTCGGTCTTCCTGCGCCGAAATGCACTAGTTTTTTCAAATATCATTGTTATCGTATACGCAGGTGACTCGGGAAGAAACGAAAAAATGTCAGGAGTCCTACAAATGAAAATAAAGAAAAAAAAAATTAACAAGAGTCCGAAAACGCTTGTTTTCAAGATATAAAGGTGAAAAAAAATTCGCCCCGACTTTTGTTCAAAGGTAAAATGAAGTTATTTCTTGTAACTTAAATTAAGAAGTAGGTAAATTTGATTGTTTCATGTGGATTATGATCTGAAGAATTGAACAAAACTACTATCAGAACTCTCGAATAATTTCTGAGAAAATTATAATACAAAGAATTGGTATTGCAAAACAGATTTTTTTAAAGTTTTCAAGTAACAATAAATTCGTTAAATTACCAGTAAACAAATAATATTTTTCCATAAAATTAAGAGAATATAATTATAAGAAAACCAACGTAACTAATGAAAATACAAATTATAAAAATATGTTGGCTTCATTACAAACAGAACAAACTGGTAGAAAAAACTGTTTTATATATTTATTAAACCAAAACAAGAATCATTTTAACATCTAGAAACAGAATCAATTCATAAAAATAAATACAAAGAAAAATTACGTAACAACAATTTAATAGCTTTATTTAAATTTCATTTGCGTTAATTAAAAAAATCTGATGTGTACATCATATGACTTCCTTGTACGCCTATCAAATTACATATACACATTTTTTTAAAATGAAAAGTACATAACATTTTATTTCATTAATAATGTCTGATATTTTTTCATATATATTTTTTTAATTGTTATTATTGAATTATTCATTGTAAATTATTTTACAATCGCAGGCTAATAATTATTAATAAATTAATGTATTTAAATTTAAAAAAAAGTTAAAAAGAAAAGGAGATGAAGTCTGATTCGAACCGATGTGCCTTCCCCTTATAACATCTAAATATTTCATTAATTAAAATTTCATTTGAGTATAACTCTGGAACCAATGAAAATAAGTACCACTTATGGTATATCGTTGAAAAGCTCTAAATGAGGGCTTTTTTGGACACTTTTAGTTCGATCGATTGCAGTCAAAAGGGGAGGGTCCACAACTAGATGTTACAACAATCTTAAATCCAAAATTTCACCATCGTACGGCTAATCGTTTTTGAGTTATGCGAGATACGTACATACATACGTGCAGACGTCACGCCGGAACTAGTCAAAATGGCAATTTCCGTCGAAATCTTAAAACAGAGATTTTTCGCAATACTTTTTTTACTTCGTACAAGGAAGTAAAAATTAGGAAATGAAAATTCATTATTTAAAAATATTTTTGAAACAATAATTGGTTTTTTTTGTTTGTAGGTTAACAGTTAACGTTAATCAAAGTGAATTCTTGTATTGCATTTGAATAGTTTTTTAAGTTTACAAAATTAACGAAATTTCAGCGGTTGAGTATCACTTTCTCAAAATGACTTCTTTCTTCAAATGAAGAATATGCAGAAATAATTTTTATTTACGGCTACTGCAATGGCGTTGTGCTCTAACTGAACAGGGTGAATATCAAGAAAAATTATCTAATAAAGGGATTCCAAATCCGAAAAACCGTGATTTCAGTATTTCCGGTTTTCTTTTTCATAATTTCATATTCTGTTGAACGTCACCGATGAAATTAAGAAAACTAGTGGCCACCTTGCTGCTCCACAGCGTTACTTTTATTACAAAGAAATGTTATACATTTAAAAATTCAGCTAAACACCTATTCCGGCTAAAAACCTAGTGGACCCGTGTTGCTCCACAGCGACATTATTACAAAGTAATGTTATACGTTTAAAAAATCGGCTAAAATCTAGTGGACCAATGTTGCTTCACAGTGTTTTATTACAAAGTAATGCTATATATTTTTTTTTTTCGCTAAAAACCTATTCCATTTACATGTCTCATCTCCAACCCCCTGTTTTCTCTTTATTTTCCAACTACAAGTAAAATGCGTGTTCAAAACCTACTTCCGTTCGGTCCAGACGTTCTACTGGTCGGATCGGGCTATTTTTTCCAATTATCAGGATAAATTTTTAATCGGGCTAACCATCAGAAATTTCCTCAATTAAGGAATAAATGAGGATTTCTCAGAGGAGTCCAAGTTTGGGGTCCGATGACGCTTGATAGCATATCTAAGGATCATTACGAACACAATAAAAAAAAATCAGCCCTATCCATCCAGTAGAACATCCGGATGGACTGGAAAAATGTTTTTATTCTACGTGCTCTAAACCTTTTTTATACTATTCGGAATGAGCTGAGATATGTTAAGCAACGACAAGCCTTCAAATTTTCCTGTGGGTAATAACCTCGAAAGTTCCTCAATTAAGTAATGAAGCAGGATTTTTTTAAAGAATTCTCAAAGGAGACTGAAATTTGGGGTCCGATGACGCTTGATGACATCTGTGGCCATTCCGAGCAAAAAAAGAAAAAAGAAAAAGCAGCCTGATCTGTTCCATAGAACGCCCTCACGGACTGGAAATAGGTTTCCAGCCCAATTTCTTTTGTGTAAAAGATGGTCTAATACCACTTCGTGAAAATTAGTTAAGCCGTTTTGCAATTACATTAGATTCTTTTGAATTACAAATACATTCTTTTGTCAAAATAACTTTTGACAAAAAAGAAATAAAAATTTTATATAAATGAATGGGTGTATCTTTTTTGTATTTTAGAAAACACCGTGTGACTCAGCATCACTCGTTACGGACTTAGACCTAAACAAAGTCCCTCAGTCAGTCTTACTGTACTTCCCTTTTTTTTTTGCCAGATGAATAAATTCACCACAGAAGCTCGTACCTAGGAATATAGAAATTGAATTTTGTGGGGTATTAAAAAATGTTTTGCCTGACCGGTTTTCGAACCTGGGAGCACACGATGAATAGCTGAGACTGAGACTTTACGTTTCCGCCACGGAGATCGGCAACATCAGGAACATTCTGATTATTTTCAGGTTCTGTAATCCTTAGCACGGGGAGCCAAGTACAGTCAGACCTACATTCACAGAACAGATTATGGGGAAAAGATACTGGAAAAGAAAAATGTAGGGACGGCGAGAAAGGACAACTACTCACGGACGAACCGTAGTAACAGACAACGGAGTCCAATTACACCCATATTACCTTGGTAGATAGGGACATTTTCGTGGTAGGCGGAATAACACATTACTGATGAAAGATTTTCCGTTGACCAGCTTAAAAATACGCTGCAACGAAAAGTTTTGTCTTTCACGAATAAAACGCCATTATAAAACAGGTATAGGGTTCCTTTTAGGAATAAAAAGAAACAAAAATTCGCCTATCCCCATAATTAGTGGTAATAGGAAGTACCGACTAAACATTAAAACATTTAACCAAGCCATGATGGCTTGGTTAAGATACATCTATTACCTACATCATGTAAATAATCGATGTATCTTATTTCACTATTCCGTATTCAACTGAGAAAATACAGTACAACAAACGAAATTTGACATGCTATATTTATTTTCTAATCATGCTTGAAAAAATATAAAAAATTAACTAAATAAAAGAAACGTTTAGACCTAACGCAATGTTAACAAATCTAATTAAAAAGAATCATTTAGGTGTACTTTAAAATTAACAACTGAAAAGCTTAGTAATGTACAATGAAATTAATTTAAAAATAAGAACGATGAATTTAATAATATTTTAATTTATGTAATTACTGTAAGTCAGTTAAGTAAGCTTAAATAATCAACATTCAGGTTGTACTGAAGAAGAACAAAGCCAATCTAAACAATCAATTTACGAAAATGCCATAATTATATATTTCTGACGAACACATTGTTAAACTGGCAATCTAGGAACTCAACCAGGCCTTTATGACGAATCAAAGCGGGTTTATAGCGTTTTAATACTGACTTTTAATAATATTAGTAGTTAATTAAACTGGAAACGTAATGTCTCCTATATTAAAATACATACTAAGATATTATTATACACCATCATATTATTTAATTACGTTTTAAGTCGAGAAAATTAAATAATGGTAATAAATTTTTACATACTTACATGTTATAATTGTGAAATAAAAACTTAAAATAATCATCGTATTTCTGGAGAAATCCAAAATAAATTACACGAGATGTAGATATTTTCTTTTAATGTAAACAATTTCTTATAATAAAGAAGAAAAATAACTTCTGTCTAGTTAGGATAAAAATAAACTACAAAAAAAATCTGTTTAGTGAAAATGAAAAAGAAGATAAACTGAAATAAAGTATTTATTATTTTTAAAATTAGACTGTTACAGTATGTTGGCATTACACGCAGCACATAATTTTGTTGTCATTTCATGTCAAACTGACTAAACATTAACCCGCCAATAAATTTGGCAAATATCTTCATCTTCACACGCCGCATTACACGTTAAAAAAAAATACTGTACTAAAAGTAAATCAGGATGCAAGGTACAGATACTTTAGGTAACCAGATGGCTAAATTATGAGTAAAATAAACACCGTTTGAAAAACGTCTATCACAAGAATGTTTATATTTAACAAATTTTTAAAACTATTAATCAATATTAATAATCCTTTAGAATAATTTTTCTTCCTATTTTAATGCAAAAGTTAAACAAGGTTTTTTTAATATTTCAAATGAAGTTTATTAAACCAAATATGTGCCGTTCTGGTCGACCAACTTATGGCCTTTTTGGTATAAAACCACAATCCCATCTAGAGGAAAAACTGTGATAAGTAATTTTCACAGGCCTCTCCAAGCCAACTTTGCATCGTTAGAGGGCTCAATAGAAACCAAAACGATAGTCGGACGGTTTAAAGTATATAATATACGCGTCGAAACTTCCCAAACTCTCAATTTGACGACGGGTCATCAAAGATACGAGAGGTTTGTCGTTGTCGTGATGGAAGACGACACCTTTCTTGTCGATCAATTCTAGTACTCTATAGCATGGCGTAATCTTTCCAGTTGTTAACAACAGAGGTTAGAATCAATCCTTTGACTAGGCGTCGGCAGCGCGTAGTGAAAAATGTTTTCAGATTCCACCACACACACAGTTTTTCCACCATTTTCGGAGATTCATCTTGCTTCGACCACAATCTTTTCCGTACATTTTTGTCATACGTGATACATTTTTGATCTCCCGAACTGGGCCGTTTCAAACTTGGTTCGATTTTTTTCAGTTTTAGGAACGATCCGCAGAGAGAAATTCGATCCATTAAATTTTTCTTAATTAAATTTCGTACATGGCACTCAAACATAACAGTTTTTTTTTAAAATGTAGTCTTTTTGAAACGGCTTAAAACAGTTTTTAGGTCGAAGTTTAGTTTGATATTGACATCATGACTGCCAATGTCTTGCTCCATTTTTTCCATAATTTCATCGAATTTTTCATCACTGGCTATCAGAACAAGGTGATCACTGATATTAAAATTTCCAGATTGAAAACGCTAGAACCAGTTTTGTACCACACGTCCCGATACTCCATCATGTCTATAAAAATCACAATTGTTTTTAGCAGCCTAAGTCGCATCTTCCTCTTTCTTTTATAATAAAGTTTCAAATTACACCTAATTTTTTCGTTATTTTCACTCTTGTTTGACACAATAACTTTAAATTAAAAAGAATAATATAATAATAATCTTTCTAAAAATACTCAGTGGTATGATCTTCAAAATCATGCAAATGTTGCCAGATTTAATTAACATTACCAGAGTTGTTCCAACCTAAAGCCATCTACCGGGAGAACACGACGAAACCTTTCAATCAACCCCGATATTATTCGCCTGCATTAAACTGATTTCGATTATTAGATGTAAAGAATGTATATGTAATTAAGACCAGTAGTAAAACCGAAATAATACTCGTCATAAACAGTGGCGGCTCGCGTATAGGCACTGTGGAACTGCAGCACCCCCTACTACCACTTGATATTGTCGATAATTTAATATAATGCGTTATTTTTTATTTAATTTTTTATGCTTTTACGATATATAATCCTTAAGGCTTCATTTCAGTAGCCATTCCCCAGTTTATGAAAAAGATACAAAAATCTTTGTATGGAACTGTACGCTTCACAGTTCCAGCGGCGTAGTGTTTGACTGTTGTGTGTATGATGCGCATATAGGAAGCTGAGAGAGAGAGAAAGCACTGTCGCTTCCGCAGTACCGACCCTGGCGTGTTGGTGGAAAGTAGTTTTTTTTCTTTACTCCGCGTGTGTATGGAACGTTCCTTGTTCATTCCCTTTTCTAGTTTAGTTGGTGGAAGGAATATGAAAGTGGTTCAATTGTTTTTTCCGCAGTGATCAGAAGATGGCGGAAAGCAAGGGCTCTTTGACTGCCAAATTTGTCCAAAAACACGCTGGAAGGGCGAAAGAGAAGGTAATTAGTAAAACGAATTATGCATTTGTTTCTGTGTACATAGAAACTTAAATTAAGCACCATTGGACTATAGTGTTTTTAAGCGGACATTTATTAAGTTATTAACTAATAATACTAAAAAATATTATCTGTATTGACATTTTATTATTTATTCGGTTAAACCGAATACGGTTTTTAAGCACAATGTGCTTAAAAACTGTGTATCATATTATTGAATGTGATAAAGTGTAGAATTAGATTATTATTATTATTATTATCCTGCTTCCAACTGTTTTATTTGATTCATTTTTTCGGTTCTTTTATTTTACAGAAAACTGTAACCATGGCCTTAAAAAGGCCCAGAAAAAAATTTTCTAGAGCAGCAACTCCCCTAATTTTAGCTACGAGTCGCCACTGGTCTTACACAAATAAACTAGTCTTTGAAAAGATACATCTCACAAACTTATTTATGGAAAAAATAGATTTACACTACACTAAACTTTGTTTTTCTCTCCATTATAACTGAGAGATTAAAATTTTTTATGAAAAATCAGCAGAAGTTATTTAATGAGAAGTGCTGTCGGAAATTTGTTCCAATAAACTTTTATCAATAAAAGCGTAAGCAGAATGATAATGTTCCAGTGAAAAAAATGTGGATCGCTTTTGCTGTTTCCACAATCTTTTCTTATCAGTTTTTTGTTGTTATAAGTTTTAAAGGATTTTTATTTTTAATTTTTTTGAGCTTGCATCATTTAAATTAAACTGCCGACATATTAAGGTAAACGTGTTGAAAGATTGAATTATATACAATGCTTTTTTTTAATAATTTATTTTCTAAAGTAGCGAAAATAATATTTCTGTAATGGCAATAAACGAACAACCGTCTATACCACATAACTTCTAAGTTACCACTGGCTTAATTGGAATGTGAACTTCGCCCTGAACTGAAGCGGGGATAGGAGATTGGCTTATGTGGGAAGGAATAGACACAATTATTTTAAAGAGAATTTAATTTTACCACTAGGCAAGTGTCAGCCAATATAAATTACTGTTAAAGAAAAACTAGGACAAACATTACAGATTTACGTTTGAATTAAAAAAAATCGTTTCACTGTGTTTTTTATAGACATTTTGAACAAAGATACGGTATTAATTTCGGTCACACGATGGGACTGAGGGATGAAAATGATTCTCTTACGTTTTGAGGTATGAGGAGTACGAAAATATTATACTTAAAATATAATTTCCTTATATATATATATATATATATATATATATATATATATATGTGTGTGTGTGTGTGTGTGTGTGTGTGTGTGTGTGTGTGTGTGTGTGTGAAAATCTTTAAAACTACAAAAGCAATCAAAGTTAGATATCATGCAGTAGTGTATCCGAAGTTGTGGTTATGAATCGTTGAGTCATTGACAGTCAATCTTAGTCGAGTCGTTCTTCAGTTACGCTCAATTTAAGGTCAACAACAAAACCTAAAATTGAGGTTATGTTGACTTTGTGTATTTTTCATACGCGCTTATGCAGCGATTCACAGCTGTAAGTTTAAACTGGGTGCTTCTGTGTAGGGTCTACCTGTTAATTTTAATTACTTCAACAAATTACGGTTATAATAATTAATTTCCTAACAAATAAAAAATATATTTTAATATTAAAAAAAGTTATAACTCTTATAGTTTTTTGTTTTTATTATTTAATTTACTTTTTGTATATTTCTTGCGCAAAAAATTATACAATATAAAATAACGAAATGTCGGTCTTCTTGCGTAGAAAAATATACGCACGAAAAGATTTTGAACTACATAAAAGTCATACCGGTAGAACTCTAAAAATCAGTAAGCTTTTATAGAAAAAAATATTTTTTCTTTTACATACTGTAATAAGATTGTGATAAATACGGTATTATCAGCCGTTTAAGTACTCTTTTAAAAACTTTCTAATGGTCAAGTTCAACATGGCGCCATTACAAAAAAATGGTTGGTTGCCGCCTAGAATTACAATAAGATTCCGATTAATTCCTTTCGGCTAAATCGCAGGCCGATCTCGGTGGCGGAGTGGTAGCGTCACAGTTTTTGATTAGGAGGCCCCGGATTCGATCCCGGTCAGGCACGGAATTTTTAAAGGTTTGTCAGCTTCTGCGGCGAATTAATTCATCAGTCAAATGAAGAAAACTTCATAAACCGGGTTAAAGGAAAAATTACCCCTCAATACAGCAAGAGACATCGTACAATGAATGTTTTAGAAATTGCAGGCTCTTCATGAGATTTTTTCAAAGATAAAAGGAAAAATGACAAAACCACACATGGATATCAAATGGTAAGCAACTAAGTAAAATCGATTAGGTAATTTGCTACTTCTTAGCGAACATATGCTGGTTAGTTAATTAATATTGACCGAGTCAATGTTTTCAGTACAGAAAGTACATTTCCTGAAATTTACAGATTATAGATAAGCTCTACTTATTGTGGAATTCTTGTAGCATCGATGCGTTTAAATAAACTTGCAATATCTTTAATGCGTTATGGATATTTTTTTCTTCTAGATGGCAAATTAATCGAACAAAATATATAAATTACTTTTCTTAATTTAAAAGAATTTTAATATTAAAAAAAAATGAACCGCTTTACATACGAATTCGCTGAACACAAAAATGATAATTTTTATCAATAATTAATAATTTCTCGTACATATAAAATAAATGAATTTTTTTAACATTAATAAATTTCAATAATTAATAAATAAATATATATAATAAAACATAATAAAAATCTTAAATAAACAAAAATAAATTATTTAAATAATTAAAAAAATAATGATTAAATAAATATTGTTATTATTAGCGATTTAAGCGAATATATTTTTTTGTACTATCTGATAAGATGAAAAGGGGAACTAATCTAAAATATTTCGTTATCTTAACATAGTTTTTGATAGGTTACGCCTATTAATTATTAATATTGAACACGCTATAATAAAAAAAGATTATTATTATTTTTACATTTGTTGGAATGTCAAGGGCATAAATGGAATATTTTTAAAAGCTTGTTTTGAGAGTGCGCGCGTGTATTAGATTTTTAAATTTACATCATCTGATCATCAGACGAGAACTGAAAAAATGTGAGGGAAGATGATAAGAGTGACGCGGAGAGGGGAAAGTAAATCGAATTTTTTTTATTTTAAAATATAATAAATTTTTAAAATTTAATAGACAAAAACATACATCATATATTTATATGGTATATGTGAAAGTAGTATGATATGTTTTTATATGTAAATTAAAAATGATTTTCATTTAATTTAGGACAATTGAAACAAACAAGTGTATTATTCTGTCAACACAAAATATATATCACAAGAATTGTCATCTGAAAGAAATGAAGTGCTATTTAAACTAATATAATAAACGTGTTATGAATACATTCACTAATAAATAATAAAATATGTTACTACAAACAGGAAGATAATTTATGCTCGATTTTTTTTTTAATAAAGTGTATCTTTTAAAAGCAACTCGATAAAACACCATAATTATATCATAATTTTAAAATGTATTCAGAAAACATTATTCTTATATTTTTTCATAAAAATGGCATCATTTAACTGTGTTTTAGATAACGTAATTTGTAAATGGCGAAAAGTAATTTAAAACCTAAAACTTCTAATCGCAAGAAACGGAACAAAACACAAAAGAATATCAACGGGTTGTTTTGCTTTTGCAGATGATTTAGCGATCTTCGTGGAAGACCTAAACACAACCCAAAAACAAATCGAAATGTTGAAAAAAATCGCCGAAAGACCTGGAATGTAAATTTCATTTGAAAAAAAGACAAATCTAAAAGAATACCCAAGTGAAATAGAAACAAAATACAGGAAAATTAAAGTTGTGGAAAAATTTAAATATCTAGGAGAAGTAATACGGAAAAATGGACTAGACAAAATATCTTTAGTAAATCGGGAAAATAAAAAATAATGGTTTTCCAACTAACCAAAACTCTTTACAATAAAAAATCGATTACAACACGAAATTCAGACGTTATAAAACCTGAAAAATCTTTAACATTAAACATTCAAAGAAGTCTAAAGAATATTTTGAAAAAGGAAAGAAAAATCTAAGAAAAATATTAGGCCCAAAATGTGAAAATAATAATGTTTTAACATCAAAGAGGAAATTTACAGAAAACTTTAAAACATAATCGACGTAATTAAAAAAAAAAACCGAGAATAATGTTTTACGATCATTTAAAGAGAATGAACGAAACAAGATTGACAAGAAAAGATTTTTTTCAATGTATTTGATAATCTCAAAAGCAAAAAAAATTGGCTTCTATAGATAGGAAAGAGATCAGAATAAGAAAAGAAGGAATTTTAGAAAGGTAAATTTTTAAGAAAAAATTACACGAGTTAATGTGCCCATGTATTCTATATTAATACTGGATGCAGTTGGATTTCTGAACTTAAAAATTAAGGTTAAAAAAATATAAATATTTTAAGTACGAGTCTCATTCAGTCCTTTTGTCCTTTGGGGCTTAAATTTGATTTATTGGATTAAATATTTACTACTTATCATTCAACAAGGCTAAAAGTAGTTAATTAAAGATTACAATAAGTTGAAAAAATATTGCATGGCTTTCCAGGCTATTAATTACAAAAATTAAAAGTGTTAAAAAGAGCCAAAAAATACTTAAAAAATTTTTTTTTGAAAGACATTAAACCTAGAGAGATAGAGCAAAAGAACAAAAGCCATTTTAAATTTTAAGAGGTGGTGGTAGTTGATTTAAAAAATTTTTTTTTAATTTTTATTATTCATACTTGCATTGTAGATAATAAATTTGCTTTGATAAATGTTTCTCTAAAATGCTTCTGAAATTGGTTTTGTCGCGCCCCCCCACATTAACGAATTTTGAAAAAATATTCGATTAATACCTCATATATAGAAATATTTAAACCAAATTTGAAGAAAATTCAGTATAACCAATCCTGAGATATAAAAGTAACGAACATACATACATAATTTTGAAAATTATATTTTTCTTATTTTAATTTCTATTGAAGGAGACATTAGATTTTAAAAAAAAGTCATAAGAAAATTTAATATGCTTGTCGTCAGCATTCATTATTTTCACTCGACATGGGTTTGATTGATAATCCATGAGATGACCGATAAACAATATGCTGTTCGTTTTTTAAAAGCCAAAAGGATTTTACATAATCCTATGTTTTGCTTACAGGTTCATGAAATATCTCTTTCGTTAAGTGACAGAAAAGATAAATGGCAATGTGCAAAGGCAAGTTGTGGGAATTCTGCTCGTTTAAGGAGCGGCACGAGGCTGTAATCCAGCAAACTGTAATTAAAAGTTGTTTATTTCCAGTAAGCATGAAGTAGGGAACGTGACAGTTTTAAGTTTGGTAACGAAGAATTGGGGTGCTGCTGTAATTGATTGGAAAAGTTATGTAAGGAAAGTGTGTGCGGATATTATACTCCATAAATCAGTAATAATAGGCAGGACCGGCCTGAATGTGGAAAAACACGAATATCTTTTTTAAAGGCAAAAATACAATGTGGGGACGGTTTACCGTCAGAAGTGGGTGTTTACGGGAATTTACAGAGAAACAAATGAATGTATTGAATATGCAGTCCCCTTCCTTTCCTTTTTCCTGTTTAGCCTTCTGGAATCACCGTCAGGTGTTACTTCAGGGGATGAATGAGGATGATATGTATGAGTGTAAATGAACTGTAGTCTTGTACAGTCTCAGGTCGACCATTTCTGAAATGTGTGGTCAATTGAAACCCAACCACCAAAGAACACAGGTATCTACGATCTAGTATTCAAGTCCGTATAAAAGTAACTGCCTTTACTAGGACTTGAACGCTGGAACTCCCAACTTCCAAATCAGCTGATTGCGAAGACGCGTTCGCCACTAGACCAACCCAGCGGGTTGAATATGTCGTCCCCGATCTAACCAAAGAACACATTACAATAAAAAAATAATTGTTATAAAGGAGTGTATTAGGCCGCTCGTCTACTGGAAGAAACTACGAAAAATTAGGCGAGTACCTTCGCAGTAGCCATCTGATCCCAATGGGAAGATTCTAACGGAACCAGGTCTATTGCAAGCGACCTTGAGCGGCCGACTACGAGCGACAACTGTTTACTACAAGCAACAACCGACAGATCCCTTCGAATTGGAATTTTACCTCTCGTAGTCGCTAACACGTTACCGCTCGTTCAACCGGTTTTTAATCATCCGCCTGTCCTCATAAACAAATTTTACTATATAAACCACAATATATTATTATTTTTACGTATTTGATATGTATATTGATAGTGAAAAATTAATCAAAACAGTTTGTGAAAAAATCACCGCTACAAAATATGTTAGACAAATAGTAATCATTCTTAGGATATACGCAAACTACGGCAGGTTAATTACCTTTTAACTCCTAAAAAACAACAATCTGTAAACTGCAGACATCGATACTATAAATACTATTTCAGCTAGAACTCTAAAAAAACTAAAGATATCTATTCTATAACTATATAACATTTATACAAATGCGAACTAGCCTATAAGGACGACTACAGTCTCTCATAGTTGTACGAATCAAATCGGTTGTAGTTGCTTGTAGTGTCTTCCAGTGGACGAGCAGCCATAGACCTGGGACGAATATAATTTCTGATTTTTGGCGAAGTTGCGATGATTTAACTAACTGTAAGATTACAATTTTATAAATCACACTGTTAATCTCTCGGTTAACGTTGAGGTCCAATTACGAAAGTGCATACAAACACAATGGAAAGCTTATGGACAGCAGCAAAAAGAGGGAATCGTAAGGATTGTAGAACAAGATCTAAGCTAGATTCCTATTTACGCCAATTCATGGGCGCCTACGTAATATCGACAAAGACCCATTCGATCAAATTTTGCATGATTAACCTTGTTTTGCCTCCACAACAGTGAATGTAAGTAATACTTATTTTTTACTATTATAATATCTCCTGGATTGCACATACAATATCCTGTCGAGAATCATATACAACCGATGCAAAGACCAACTTGAACTGGAACTTGGGGAATACCAAGGGGGATTTAGGCCATGGAGAGGTTGCCCGGAGCAAATAATATCCCTAAAACTTATGATGGACTTATATAAAAGACGGAAAAAACAACTAATAATCACCTTCGTCGACTTTAAAAGGGCCTATGATTGTATACACCGACCATCCATGCTGAATATTCTGAGAAACCTGGGCCTTCACCCTAAACTCGTAAACATGATAAAATTAACCGTTAATTATTAAATACACCAATACCCAGTCCAGAGTGAAAGTCAGAGGTGAACTCTCTCAAATCTTCTACATAAAAACTGGATTGAGGCAAGGAGACGGCCTCTCACCACTCCTTTTTAACTGCGCCCTCGAATTTGTCATGAGAAAATGGTATGAAATAAATCCCAAAAATATAAAAATGGGTACTAAGAAAAACTCCATCACACTAAATTGCCTAGGATTTGCAGATGACCTCGCTCTTTTAGCAAATAATATTCAAGAAGCCAAAACACAAATCATGAGCCTTCAAAACCTAGCACAAAAGATAGGGCTTCATATCTCTTTCGAAAAAACTGAACTAATGGCCTTAGATCCTCTCGTAATAGAGCACATTACGGTAAATAATCAGAAAATTAAAATAGTAAAACAATTTAAATATCTAGGGGAAATAATAACTTATAATTTAAATGAAAAAAGTGACATGGCAAAACAGGACAAATAAAATTATTAAATCCGAAAAATTAACTTGGTCAACATATAACAAAAAATGCCTTTCTGCTAAAACAAAACTTAAACATTATAAAACTGTAGTTCAGCCTGAAGTCACCTACGGAAGCGAGACCCTTTTCAAAATCACTCAGAAAAACCAATTGATAAAATTCTGAAAATAGAGAGGAGAATTGTCAGAACGTGTATCAATAAAAAACACCAAAAAGAAGGCCAATGGTGGATTGTGCCAAATGAGGTGGTGTATCGAGAAATAGAGCCTGTTACTGATACTATGCGGAAAAAAAGAATCTCTTTCTTTGGTCATCTCATAAGGACACCGGAAACAAGACTGTCAAGAAATACAATTGAAAAGCTCTGGTTCCAAAAGCTAGAAGTAGGATGGATCAAAGAAATTAGAGAAGATATGAAAGAATTGGGAATTTCCCTGACTGACCTACAGAATAAAACTGGAAAAATTACAAAGCTAAAAGACAAAAGCATTAGATTTAAACAAAAGACAGACAAACGATAAAATACAACGAAGAGGGTGTTTACGGATGAAGAAAAGAAAGCAAGATCTGAACGGATGAAGAAATACTGGGCAGCTCGGAAGAGTAAAATAACACGCTTTTCTCAGAAAAATCCAACTAAAAATAACTTAAGTGGTCCCATGTTGGCCGTAAAAGCATAATAATAATAATAATAATAATAATCAGTTTAAGATATGTGTCCGCTTTCGAAATAAGATCTCAAAACTGATTAATAAAGGAAAAAATTCTCAATTCGATCCTTTCTTTTAACTCTTCCCCAAATCATTGATTTCGGTGATTTTTTTTTCGTATTTAAATTTGTAAAATTTGAATGGTGCCATTGTTCTCGACCTAAGACCAGCCAATTTTTCTTCTTCTTTTTTTTAATAGTTAGATAATGCAATCGAAGAATGTGTAGGATTTTAACTGTGTTTATTAATTTATAAATATAATGTTGTCGTATGTTTATGAAATTTTTAATTTTCGTCAAATTTATTGTCAAAATTCTTGTATTATTTTGAAGTGGAAATTAAAAACAACACTAAAAATAATAATACTCTTCTAACTAAAGCAAATTTCTTCCGAATTTATTTATACTTATAAAAATTATTAACCATATAAACTCGTGAAAAATATGATGTATGTATATTTTTTAGCGTATAAAATATTAGCAAATATGATACGATTTTAGGGAAAGAATTTTGTTAACGAAAAATTACGTGAACACTTAGGTAATTTTTTTGAAGATTTTTTTACAAAAATTAGTAGTTCGTTATCATTATTTAGTAGCCTGACATCACGTGAAAGCGTTTGCACTTGAAATTTAAAAAAAAGATGTTAATAGAAAAACTTATGGTAATAAACTGAATACAAATTCCGGCAATCCCAACAGAAACTTACTTAATGCTTCGTATTACGCTGAACATAAATCTTGACTATTACTTCATTAGGTTTATAGAGATGCTGGTTTCTCACCTTTTACATTTTCTATTATCTACTTATTTATATGAGCAGAATTATTTTGTATGCATGTTTATAAGACCGACTTTTCATTAATTTAATTTGGTTTTAATATTTTAATATTAATTTTTAATTTGACTTAATATAGCTAACAATAGATACCGCAGATAAAAAAAACGCCAACGTTCCAACTTGCAGCATTATAACGAACCACACTTTAACTTAGCTTGCTCAAATGTTTTCGACTTAAATTGAGCGTAACTGAAGATCGACTCAGTCTCAATCTTCATCAAATTCTCACATGCACAACATCAGAAACATTACTACAGCATGCATTAATTTCAATGAAATTAATCAAGTAATTTGGAGATTTTTCAGCCACAAAATTCTGCACGTAGGCCCACATAAATAAGGAAACTCCAGTTTAAGTTAATAGTATATTCGTACTCATATCTCAAAACATACAGAAAATGCTGGCATCCCACACAAACAATGCGATTGTACTTACCTTCGAAATGTCGGTAAAAAAATTAATTAATTACACAACAAAAACTTAAATACATTAAAAAAAAAAAAAAAAAAAAAAAAAACAACAATAAATGGACAAAGATATTTTTTAAATTTCTTATTCAGTTCGTATAAGTTTTTGAAGTCTGTATCAAATTTTCCGTAAAAAACTTGTTTGTAGATAGATGTTTGTTTTTAATGCGCTGATTTCAATAAATCGAAATTTAAAGAAGAAAAAACTCTTTTTACTTCTATATCGATTTTATTTATTTACTTGGTAATTGTTTTTTTATCTCGACCCACCTCCATTAACCGATGTACAAGCCATTTTTATTTCATTTTTAATGTCGTTTCCGTGATATGGGCAATACAAGTTTTAATATAATATAATCTCCTCATACAATTTTATTTTTCCCTTCGTTGAAAATTTAATTAAGTTTCTCGTCGTTATTCGTTTCTGAAGTTTAGTCGCTTTTTATTTCATATAATTAATAAAACGGAATTACAAATTAATTAACAGTTAAGTGAAATTACAGGGGCTACCTGCAATAGAGGATAAAAATACCATTAGTTTCCTTTAAGAAGAATTTTTAATAAATAATAAGCACAAAAAGAAGTTATTAGATTCGTCGAAACTTGGAAGTGGATTGGAAAATCGAATGTAAGGACATAATAGGATATTTGTAAGATAACCGCCTAGAAGGAACACGGATCTTTTACATATTAATTATTCCTTTTATACAGGAAGAAAGACAAATAATTTGGAAACTGTTTTTCGAGCTTGAAATAAGGAAAAACGTTTATACAAATATATGTCTCAAAACTCTTTGTTATCTAGTTATGGCTAGCGAAAAATTTCGCTTGGATTCAAGTCCCCCGGATGAAATGAGGTCACACTAAACTTTGAAGCAATACTTCCTTGTAAGAAGTAAAGGTGTGATCGCGAAAAATTTCGGTTTTCAGATTTCAACATAAATATCCGTTTTGACCATCCCTGAATACATTTTGACTACTTTCGGCGTGACGTCTGTAGCTACCTATGTATGTATGTATGTACGTACGTATCTACCTCGCATAACTCAAAAACGATTACTTGGTGGATGTTGAAATTTTGGATTTAGGACTGTTGTAACATCTAGTTGTGCACCTTCCGTTTTGATTGCAATCGACTGAACCAAAAGTGTCCAAAAAGTCCAAAATCCAAACAATTTGGATTTTGGACTTTTTCTTAACTGCAGCCCTTATTGATACCTTTTCAACGATATATCATAAGTGGTACTTTTTTCATTGGTTCCAGTGTTATAGCCAAATGGAATTTTAATTAATGAAATATTTGGATCTTATATATGGGGAAGGCACATCGGTTCGAATCAGCCTTCATCTCCTTTTTTTTTTGTCTTTAATTTAAATGTATTATTGATTTATTAATAACTATTACCCTCTGATTGTAAAAATAAATTACAATAAATAATAATTCAATAATAAGAATAAAACAAAAATGAAAATTATCATAAGTTATTAATGAAATAAAATTTTACGCACGTTTCATTTTAAAAAAAATGCGTATATGTAATTTAATAGGCGTACAAGTAAGTCAAAGAGGTGTCCACAACAGATTTTTTTTTCCTGATCTATATACTTTTTCATTAAATCTATAGCAGCATATATCGCTAATAGCCGGGAAAGTAAAAACCGTATTATGAGGAACATTTTAACGTAAATCATTTTGATGTACGTGATGACAAAATTTTTCATCTGCCAATCAAATCTGGCTATCTGGAAATAGGTATTTAGATTAGAAACGTTAAAATTTTTTTAAATATAGGTCAGACAAATATTAGGCAGTTATTTTATATTATACTATTATTTTATTTTTATATTATATTATACAATTATTTTATATTATACAATATTATACTTTATATTTTCATAGCAATTTTTGTATCAAATGGCTTCATTCAGTAGTTTTTCACCTTGCACTCGACTCGTTCCACTGGATAATACAGAATTAAAAAAGTACTCAGTGCCAACTTGAACCGTGATACTTGGTTGAAGAGAAAAGATAAGAGAAAAAATTTGGCTCGCACCAAAATCTTATCTTTTTATAATGAGATTTCAAATTCTATTTCATACATTTTCATTACACATTTCTTTACGGAAAAAACCAATTGGTTTTAATTTTATAATATTTATATTTTTATATAATAATATTTATATTATTACATTTACTCTCATAAATTATAGGAAGACTAAAGTTATTATTTTGCAACTGAACTCAAAAACGCTACTCTCAAACAGGCTTACATATAGCAGCCTATTTAATCGTAACTTTACACAGCGGAAATTTAACTTAAACCGAACTTATAAACTGAGAATGTAGGCATTAATAAAGTATGAAATAATTATTTTGCCGATGCGAAAAATAATTCTACAACTGATAACACCGGATGTAATTTGGTTAATTAAAATTCATTCTCATAACTTGAAATAGTTATAGAAATAGATGGGCATAAAGTGATAATGGTTTTTTTTCTTACATTAATACGCATAAAAAACTAATTTATTCAATCTGCCTCTAGTTCAATATTTTTACTTTCCTGACCTAGAGCTATGCTGCAAGAAGTAAAGTAAGGTAGTCAAAAATGGGGTATGAGTTTTTTTTACATTTCTCGACCCATTTAAATTAATTTAAATTAAAAAATTAATTTAAATGGGTAGGAATCACAATTGTTATTTATAAAAACGTACAGTCACTTCTCATAGTTTCAAAGAGAAGTAGTTGTACAAAGTTCGTGCTACAATCTATATTTACGAATAGAAATACTTAACGATTTCCTTAAAATAAATAGATACTCACAACAATTTTTCATCGATTTTTTCCTAAGATTTTTCAAAAGCAAGCTTTTCTTTCGTGACATGAACTATATTGACTTTTCCTCACCAAAGTATTTTAACATGTTTCCGTTAATTCTAGATGTACTATACATTTTTAATATTGAAATACGTAATATTTTCCTTTGTAACGTGACGTTTATCAGTGATGGGCGTAATGGCTGATATACTATGAACAATGTCATTATTTGATACAATTAGAGCTTAACTTACATTTTAGACCAAACTGTTTGGTCAGAACATAGTTTTAACTTAAGGATAGTGCACACTCAACACGCATTTCGCTCAGAATCAATATGTATAACATAGAAGGAAAGCCGTTAAGCAAATTAATACTAGAGATAACAATTTATAGATTTCATTCCAACACTTTTTACTTTCCTGGCATCATAGCTTTAGAACTACGCTGCAAGAAAGGAAGGATGGTAAATCAATCAAAAAATTGGGTATGAGTTTTTTTTTATTTCACCACGTTTCACGACCCAGGATCCTAAAAAAAAAGAAGACAGTTCGTACGTATGGGCGTGTTTGAAGCTTAATAACTTTTGATTGGATAAACCGATTTTGATGAAATTTTGTAAACTTATACACGGGGCAATTTATTGTTAAACTTTCGGTGTCAATATCTCCAGGGGGTGGGTGGGTTTTTAACAATTTAGCAAACATAATCCCACTTTATATTAAGCTCATCACGTTTATTTTACCATTTTTAAAAACAAAAACCAATGCCAGGCAAGTATTACCATTATGTTGTCATTTTTTTTTGATTTTTATAAAAAAATAAATAAATAATACTCTTCTATAAATATAATTCAATATTTCCTAAATATACTCATATATTAATAAGTTATTTCAATCAAAGTGATTTTGCTACCAAAAAAAGTGATTCTTAGAGGTTATTATGATTAATATTGTATGGAAAACAGGAGAAAAAGCGAATTACTTTAATGATACGCCAAGATAAAGATTGAAGGTTGAAAAATATAATGAAGAATCGGTTCAATCATATTTGCTTTATCCGCAAAAAAAATTAAAAAAAAGTGATTCTTAGAGGTTATTATGATTAATATTGTATGGAAAACAGGAGAAAAAGCGAATTACTTTAATGCTAAGCCAAGATAAGGATTGAAGGTTGAAAAATATAATGAAGAATCGGTTCAATCATATTTGCTTTATCCGCAAAAAAAATTAATGCATACGTTTCGAGTAATTAGTTAAAACTCTTGGTTAATTATTTCATTTTTTTAATTTATAAATATTATCTTCCAGTGTTGGGCTGTGTATTTTCTTAAAGATAATTTTTTAACTTTTTCTAGAATGTTTCTGTTAAATTCTGTAGGTCTTCTATATTAAAAGAACTTCCAGTAAAACTACGGTTTTATGTTTTAATTTCACATTTTTGGAAAATGTTTTTTTTTTAACATGATCTATTAATAATACTTATTTAAAGTGTTACTTCATAAATGGTTTTAAATGTATAAAATAATAACATTATTTTTAATTAACATGCTTATTTTATATTTTACAATAAAAGTATTATTAAAGAAATTCTATGTGATTATTATAAGTTACATACATTAATTAGTTCTATTTTAACCTATGCTGACATGCTAATGAAACCTGGATTTTATACGGATTAATTTATCATCACTTTGTAGGTACATATAAATTCCAAAAAAACAGTTTATTTAACTAAACCATACTTTTAATGAACTATATTTATTACTTTTATTACGTAACAGCAGAACCTGATTATTCTGAAAAAAGATTTAACCGGGATACAATGTTTTAATTTGTAATAAATAAAAATTGTTTTATAATATAAAAAATGAACTTAATAAGTTATTCTCATTTAGAAGGGGCCCACGTGCTAGCCGGAGGCGATTGACATTATCTGTTGCTGCATCAATACTGTTATACGCGATCCCTGTGTGGTCCTCGGCGTTACAGAAAAAGAGAAAAGCAAATCGCCTTACTTCTCTGGAACGAAGAGCAGCGTTAGGAATAACTGCCGTATATCGAACTATATCCGGACCTACAGTTGAGGTTAGAGATGGGGTACTTCCAGTGACATTACGGGCTAAGCAACTGGTTCGAAGACGAGAGGGAATCCCCAGATCAATGGCCGAGGAACAACTGCTGAGGGAATGGCAGATGCAATAGGATGAAACGAATAAGGGCAGGTAGACTAAACGCCTAATACTGCAGCTCTCGCCATGGATTAGGAGGAAACATGGTGAACCCACTTACAGGCTTATACAGCTGTTGACGGGACACGGGGGTTTCCTCTTACCTGTTTAGGTTCAAAAGGTATAGCTGATTGTCAATACTGCTGATTAGAAGATACAGCTGAACATACCTTTTACAATACTCATAGGTGGGATCAGAATAGGCATCTTTATGGGCTGGGATGGCTGACATTAGATAATACTGTTGAATATATGCTAAGAGGAAGAGCTCAGAGGGAGGAGGTATCAAAGTTAACCGCTGATATACTAAAGACCAAGGAAGATGAAGCTAGAAACTGGGGTGAAGATTAACACCAAATATAGATGAAAGAGAAAGAAACGAAGGGGGGTTGGGACAGCCCTCCGTCGAGTTGTCGTTCGTCTGGGCTTGCCTGGATGGGCGGCGGACTCCCGACCCGTTGAGCGGAAAAGACCGAGACCCAGCCGCTGGTTGGGTTGGCTGGGAACGGCATAGCTGGGCCTGATGCGGCTTGTCCTTGGCGGACTCCCAGGCACTCCAGGAGGTGAGTAAATGCTGATCCGGCTCCGGGCGGGTGGTACAATGAGATAGGAGTTTTAGTTAGTAGGGTGCGGGAACACACAGGCTCTAATAACTTCTAACCGAACCCGTGCGAGTCCGACACTCCCCCATTTATGGTGGTGGGGGGTGTTACGTAAATAGAATTTCTTCGACTTATCGAGAGAAAAAAAAGTCTTGGTTTGGAAGTTACATAGGATATCTTTAATTGTTTTATCTAGAAGGGGGCGCTGACTGAGAACAAAATTTAAAAATTACGCTATTTTTAAATTTTAATGACTGTATTCCACAAAACGATAAATAAGAAACACCTTTTGTCACTTGTGATTTTTTTCAAAAAATTCATCGCGATATAAGTGAAAAATGTTCTTAACAAAATGAAGAAGGAATGTATCGCGGCTAGCACATACTTGCATTACACGAACGTACATTATCATTCATTAACATTCGATTTTCTATTTAAATAGCAGAACGTTTCTAATAAACTAAAAAAACCTATACCAGCATCGTATCTAGATGATTAGTATACTGAATGGTAATTTTATGGAAAAAACAAAAAAAGGGCTAAATAAAAATAATTAAAAACCAAAAATCCCACAAATTCTACCCATGTACCTATAAATTACGAAAAACGAACAAAAAATGTTATACAAGTTCTTTCTTTTCTTACAGTCATTTTTTCGGGGGTGGGGTAGGCGTGAAGTGCATACCCGGACCCTGATTAGTGTATAGGGACGGAAAGGGAAGCCTTTCTGAAGAGGGGCGTCGTGGCAACCAGAAGCGGTGGTCATGATCTCTCAATGAGCCAAGAGGAACCCCGACGGGCAGAACAACGATGTTAGCTGCATGCACAGGGTGGGTTAATCTACAGCCACGTCACTCAGGGCCGACCGAGCCAGCGTCTTGTAGGCGATTACCGGTTATCCCTGAGTAGTTATAAAAAAAAAGTAGAGAAATAACGGAATTGGAAAAAAAGGAAAATTCTGAGAAAAATGTTGGACCTATAAAAAAAAGGAAGAATGTACAAAAAGAAGTAAGAAAATAGATTTATTTTGAAAATGACTATCAGATATGATTAGAAAAAGAAGAGTAATGTTTTATTGGCATTTAGTCCGGATGCATGAAGGCAAAATTAAGAAAATATTTGAACGCTTCAACGCTACTCGTAAAACAGTTAACAAATTCATAAAATAAGTTAAAAGAGACATAAAAGAAAGGACATTAAAAAGAAATACATTACAAGAAAAAATAATAATAATTTGAAGATTAAGAAATTTAAGTATTTCTTGAAGGTAGAAAGTAATACCAAGTTGGAAAAAAAACAAAGAAACAAACAATTTAATGAACGAATACTGGAGAAAAATCACCAATTATTTCACGAGATTCAAAGGTGGTAAATATCGACGATAAGTAGAAAAAGTTTAATCAACAGTACCATATAAGCTTAGCGTCGTACTTCCTACCTATATCAAGTATACTTACTATTTACTAATAAAAAATAATACGGAAGTGTTTATAAACATGCATTAACCTGTTTTAATGATTTTATTGTTATTTTTACGATTTCATTCTATGAACCTAAATCTTTGCCACATTTAAAAAAACGCAAATTTTTTAAATTATATATTTTATATTTTTCTAAATCAGTTAAAAACTCTATATTATGACAAAAAATTCTTTACGATACCAGTCAGCGAGCAGATAACAATACCAATTTTTTTATAAGGTTTATTGCATAAATAATGGACGCAACGATATAACATTTGGTAAAGACGAAGTCAAAAATTTTGTATTTTATTTGGACATCTTTTTGAATTGCTTTATCGAAATTATCAAGCTAGACAATATTTCATACAAAAACTTCCGCCGATCTCTATGGCGGACTGGTAGCGTCTTGGCCTTCCATTCGGGTTTGAATCCTGTTAAGGCAAGGTATTTTTCATACGCTCAAAAATTCAATTTACAAATCCCACGCTCAAACTTCAAGCTTATGTGGCAATATCATCAAGCCAAAAAGAAAAAAGTCGTCTTTTCTTGTAAATAAAAATAATTATATAATCTTAAGATAATATATAAATCATTTATGTACTATAATTCGATATTTTCTAATTTATGAGGGTTTTGTATCAAATTTTAAAGCAAAAATATTGGTTTTTTATGTTTAAAAATTTCACAAACATGAATTGCACTCGTACACCAAACAAATTTTCTAAAAAAAATTGCTAAAATAATATTAATTGCCATGTTTTTTCTTCCTCTTAATATTAATATCATCGAGTTTTCGATATAACCATAATAAAATTGTTGTAATCTAATTAATATAACACACACTGGAATCTGACTTTCCAAGGATGTACATAACCAACAAGTACACCTACAGATGTAGAAAAAAGAACAGTACTGACAACGACGGTCCGCTGCTTAATAAAACTTCATTAGATAATCCTTAATTTCTAAAATATTATATGAATCAACGAAACTTAATTTCAATATTTATAAGTACGATATCAAACTCTTTGATTACTATGTTTATTATACAATTAAAATTAATATACTTTATTCTCTTTTTCATTCTGTAATACAATTAATTTATAAATAAATTATTAGAGATTTAATATTTTCAAAAATCATTCAATTGTATATTGATATCTTGAAGGTCATCCATAAAACAAGAAGAGGCAGAATTATGAAGTAATCAATATAACTCAGAACTAAAAATTAAAAAAATTATGTTTTATATATATATATATATATATATATAGATATAAGAGCCATTCAAAAAGGTTGCAGCAATTTAAAAAAATCGTACCTTAGAAACTACTAAATATAATCAAACGAGTATTTATTTAAAAAATTCACCAACTCTAAATGTTTTTTTACGTAACTTAGAATGTTTCAATATGAGCTCCGTTAGTCGCTCTGCAAACATCCAGCCGATAATCGACTTCTGCCCAGGTTCAGTGGATCATCACAGACGTAACTGTGGCATTAGCAGCGGTGATCCGTTGTCTTAAATGTTGCACATCACTGATTTTTTTTCACTGTAGACAATGTTTTTAACGTACCCCCATAGAGAAAAGTCTATAGGGGGTGTCAAATCTAGGCTTCTCGGAGGCCAAAGCACGGGACCGGCCCTACGAATCCAACGATTTAATCTTTAATTGCACGCTTACAGTAACTTTACTTTCTTCTTCAATTTGGTCAACTTGCGGGAAAAGTACAGTTGCAGCATATCTAAATAAACATTCCCTGTAACAGTAGGCTCATGAAAAAAGAATGGGCCAATCACACGATCGGGTATCAAACCGCATCACACGTTTATTTTTTGGAACTTTTGACATACTCAATAATTTTATTAAGTTGCTGAGATCCCCATATCATGTCAAAACATTTAAGCGAACGGATCACCGCTGTTAATGCCACAGTTACGCAGTGATGATCCAGCGGACCCTTATTTTCCTGTTTAGCCTCCAGGAATTACCGTTCAGGTATTACTTCAGAGGATGATATGTATGAATGTAAATGAAGTGTAGTCTTGTACAATCACAGGTCAACCATTCCTGAGATGTGTGGTTAATTGAAACCCAACCACCAAAGAACACCGGTATCCACGATCTAGTATTTAAATCTGTATAAAAGTAACTGCCTTTACTAGGACTTGAAAACTGTAACTCTCTACTTCCAAAACAGCTGATTTAGAAGGACGCGTTCACCACTAGACCAACTCGGGTGGGTTGATCTAGCGAACCTAAGCAGAAGTCTAATATCGGTTGGATGTTTGTAGAGCGACCAAGAGAGCTCATACTGAAACATTCAAAGGTATGTAAAAAAAACGTTTTTGAGTTGGTGAATTTAAAAAAAGTTTCTGAGATATGATGTTTTTTTTTAGATAACTCTGAATATATTATATACATATGAAGCGGGCAAAGTTGAGATAATTTGGTCACCCAGCCATAATATACGAATATAAAGTAATACCTAGAAAAGCTTTGACAGTGCAACTCAGAGGAAGGCCTAGTGTTAGATGGCTTGATAACATTAAGAAAAAATTAAAGATGGTAGAAATAGATTGGGAACAGTTTTTTGAGGACATTAAAACAAGACCGCAGGGGATGGAAAACTCTACACCGCCACGCTTTGAAAAATACTAGTCAAGCCATTCTAATGCAAATACTTATCCATTTTCAATGTAGGTAATTATAATTTACCACAAATAATTATAAATTAATACAACTAGCTTTAAATTGTTGAAATTTTTTTAAGTTTCTCAGATCACTAATCATAAAAATGGAAAAGAAATACAATTTTATATAATTTATTATCATATTATATTGCGATACATTGTTATGTTTTAGTGACCACTTATTTTAATACTTTTATCACAATTTTAAACAAAATTTCGTTGAAGTTTTTATGAAGAAAGTATGGTTAATGTTTATTTTATGACTAAGTTACATATGTTACCCGTAAAATAAATTATTATTATTATTTTTCTCTCTCTCTCCGTGCGCGCATGTTCAAGAATAAAATGTTATTTTTAAGCTTTAATATTTTATTAAACTTATAAACAGTTTTATGACTACTTAGTAATAAACGTATAATTTATTATTATTAAAAATACGTCTTGTATATATAGACTATTCACAATTATATTTTCTATTATACAAGTGAATTTTCTTCTAAAGTAAAATATTAATATTAATAAATGTTTATTATTATATTATTAATTAATATACATTATAATAAATGAATTTTTGTTATAAATATCATAACATCGATTAAAGACTGGTTGGTATCACACTAATTTATAGAGATAAGTAGCCGTTTTCATATCGAAGCACTAAAATGGCGACTGTATTGTTCAAATTAATAAACCATTATTTTATTTTTTACTTCCTTGTAAAAAAAGCATTGAAAGGAAGCATTGTGAATGCGAAAAATTTCGGTTTTCAGATTTCAACGGAAATATCCGTTTTGACCATCCCTGAATCTACTTTTGACTAGTTTCGACGTGACGTCTGTACTTATGTATCTCACATAACTGAAAAACAATTAGCCGTAGGATGTTGAAATTTTGGATTTAGGACTGCTATAATATCTAGTTGCTCATCTCCCTTTTGACTGCAATCGATTGGACCAAAAGTGTCCAAAAAAAGCCCAAAATCCAAACAAATTTGGATTTTGGACTTTTTCTTAACTGCTGTAATAAGCTACCAGAGAGCTTTTCAACGATATATCATAAGTGGTAATTATTTTTATTGGTTCCAGAGTTATAGCCAAATAAAATTTTAATTAATGAAATATCTGGATGTTACAAGGGGAAGGCACATCGGTTCGGATCCGACTTCAATACTTATATTTTTTTTTCTTTTTTTTAATTTAAATATTTTTATTCATAATTATTAACCTCAGATTGTAAAAATATTTACAATAAATAATAATTCAATAACAATAAAAAAATATATGAAAAAAATCAGAAGTTATTGGAGAAATAACATTTTATGTACTTAAAATTCAAAAGTTTTTACTGAGGTTATTAATTATTAATAAATCAATATAGTTAAATTAAAAAAAAGTTACAAAAAATATGTATATGAAGTTGGATTCGAATCGATGTGTGCATGGTAACGGATCCGACACATAATTGAGTACATAATTGGATCCGACACGGATCCAATTATGTAACTGTCCACTTTATTAAAAAATTGGAGGACTATACCTCACTTTCAAATGAAATAAGTTTAAATGAAGAGCAGCACAAAATGTGCATATGTAATTTAATAGGCGTACAAGGAAGTCATGTGATGTCCACATCAAATTTTTTTCTTTAAAAATCTCATTTACAAGACAATAAATTTAGAATAAAATATTTTGATACTTGCTATTTTTAAAATAATTATTATCCAGTTTATACATATCCAAACTTAATTATCCTGAAATCAAAAATTCTTCATCTCACTTTTTTAAGAATAAAATGCTTTACGTTGATTTAAAGCTGTATAGTAACAAGATGTATAGTAACAAAACAACAGAGGACCTTTAAATCAGCCATTTATATTATTACCTTCGAAGAACTGCAAGGTACTCCCAATTAGTTACCTCTTTTTTTTGTAACTGATAAATTTCACTCCACGCCTGACTGGAATTTGAATCCACAACCCATTTTACAAAAACTAAATACAAATAATAATAACAAATATAAAGAAATTAAAACAATCAAACGATTAAATATATTCAAATATTTAGGAGAAATAATAATCCCAACAGGAAAAAGAACGAATGAAACCCGTACAATAAAAAATCCATATCAAAAACAGCCAAATTAAGGAAATATAAAACAATAATCTTACAGAAGCCGTATACGTATCGGAAACACTACAAATATTCTCAAGCAGAAATATAAGCTAAGTTGAAAAAAAATCTTCAGAAACATTTATTATTCAAAACCTAAAGATAGAATTACTAACAAATGCGGAAATGTTATATCAGGAAATAGAAAACATTGAAACAACAATGGGGAAAAAAAGGACAAAATTCTAGGGCCATCTGTAGAAAATGATCAATAAGACTTGCAAAACGTTTAATTTGATTAATGAAAAAAAGAATGAAACTGATACAAACAGATCGAAAAAGATCTTAAGTAACTAAAGATAAATAAAAATGTTATGGGCGACAGGAAATGGTTAATGAATCTCAGGTTCAAGAAAAAATAAAACCAAAAAAAAAATCTTTCTTCCTTCTTTCTTTGCTCCACTTAAGATTTCTTTTTTTGGTTTTATTTTTTCTTGAATCTTAGTTTCATCAACCATTTCCTATCGTGCACAATATTTTTGTTTATCTTCAGTTACTTAAGATCTTTTTCGATCTGTTTGAACCAATTTCATTCTTTTTTTTCATTAATAAAATTAATAATGTTTTTAAGTCTTATTATTATTCATTTTCTACAGATGGCCGTAAAATTTTGTCCTTTTTTCCTCATTGCTGTTTCAATCTTTTCTATTTTCTGATAGAACCAACATTTAAGTGGAGCAAAGAAAGAAGGAAGAAACCAAGCAGAGATAAAAAAAAAGATTACGAAGTTCTGAGAAAAGAAAAATTCCAAATTATGTAAACGTGGTCCAAATATGCCCTAGACGAACAAAAAAAGAGTAAATAAAATACCAGAAACTGCTTAGCTCAAAGTTCATTTGGGTATTTTTAACTGGAGAGAACACAAAATAGAAAGGAATGGAGAATAACGCATCAAACTAGTTAACTAACCGACGAGTCGAAGAATTAAAATTATATACATTAGGCTGAAAATTTGACCGAAAAATATGTTATTTAATAAAAAGTAACTTTATTTAGAAAAAAAAAACAGCTGTACAATTTGTAATATCTAATAACATTAGTAAAAAATTTGGAACTGAAAAGGAGTAGGTGTTATGTAGAACACTTACTCCTTTTCATATTTAGTATTTTATATGCTGAATCTGAATATGTATTCCGAAACAACCAATCACGTAACGTTCTTACGTTACAACCCCTTAAATTTATTTGTTCCATCGTTCGTGGAACAAAAAATACAAATAATTTAGTACGTCTGTATGCATGCTTATTCATATGTGATTTATATTGTGATGTATGCACCTATATTTGATACACAACAGTCGAATGATGTCATTTCGTGACAAGCTAGACATGTCAGTGAGTCAAGTAATGAGCAATTCAACTTGATGAAATTTTCTTCAGTATGAGTTCAGCTGTCGGTATGACTTGCTTAATTCTTCAGTTGTGGAAGTGGTTTTACCATACACATATTATGAAGATTGTTTCATAAGTGATCCGGTAAATTTAGTGAAAGATTTTTATGACAGAACAACTTTTCATATTATTTTATTGAACATGAAGATTTGATACGTTGTGTGTTTCGCGCTGTGTTTTATTTCACTCCAAGGTGAAATAATTTTATGAAGTATTTTAAGTAATTAAGTATTTATAAATTAAAACTTAATTATTTTTATAATTAAATAAGTATTTCTGTAATATTTCAGTTTATTCATTCGTTAAAACATTTTGAATTTTACAATGAATAAAAATCGGGCTTTTAAAAACACTCCAAATATTATTTTTTACGTTTGTGGAGAATTCACTACGAAAAAAGTCAACGAAAAGCAGTATCGAATATGCTGAAAACTGCTTACAAACATTATTTCGACTGTCCCTTTGGAGACCAAGATAAATCCTGGACTCCATATGCAACAAGTGATACGTTAAACTAACCCAGTGGTTAAAACGAAAAAAGAATTTGCCTTTTGGCGTACCTACGACTTGGCGAGAGCCTACTAACCAGTATGATGGCTGCTACTTTTGCTTAACAAATTAGGTTTCAATTCAAACAATAAAAGCAGTATTGGATACCCAAATGTTCGTTCATCTACGAGACCAATACTTTATGGTGTTGATTTACTTATTTCGATTGCTCCGACTTCTTGAAAAGAAATTTCTGATTCCCCAGAAGGTTCAAACGATGAATCTTCAACCTCAATAAATATTAATTACCTTCCAGAAGAATCAAATACTGAACCTCACTTCATCACATAAGCAGAACTGTGCGACTAATTGTGACTTGTATTTTATCGAAACAACATGAAGAATCCTAGTTCACGTCCTAAAGAATGCAATTTGTTAAACAACGATAATAAATTTCAGTTTTTTTTTTTATAGAAATCGAAACGAAAATTTACTGAAATACTTTAGAAGAGATGGTTTAATTTGTTCCTTTCTGATGTTAAGGGGCTAAAGTATGAACTGGACATTGAACATGTTATTCGTGATTGGTATTTATTTATAGATTCTTTTAAAGGCAGTGTTGTTGCATCGAATAAGTTTTCTTCTATACCGGTAAAACATGCTTAGGAATGAAAGAAACATATGAAAGTAAGTTAAAACTTTTTAAAGCTATTAAGTATGATGAAACACTCATGGGAAATCATTGCTGACCTGAAACTGATACGGCTTCTTCTCGGTCTCCAGAGTGGCTTTACAAAATACATGTGTTTCTTGTGTTTGTGGGATAGTCGGGCTACAGATAAACACTACGCAAAGACTGGCCAAAAAAAAATCAGTTTACCCCAGGAAAGGAAAACGTTGTCAATATTCCCCTTCTTGAAGCAGATCGTATTATTTTACCACCTCTATACATAAAACTAGGCCTAATGAAGAATTTTGTAGAACCATTAGATAAAGATGGAGACGGCTTTTAATATTTAGCTGAGGTTTTTTTATTCATCGGGCCACAAATAAGAAAATTAATTCGTGAAAATATATTTGGCAGCAAACTGAATCCTAAAGAACTAGCAGTATGGAAATCAGTCCAAGATGTCGTTGTTGGTTTTCATGGAAACACGAAAGCTGAAAAAAACCATGATCAGTTTATAAATGAAGTCTTAGTGAACTGCAAAAATTTAGGCTGCAGAATGTCATTGAAAAGTAATATTTTACATTCACAATTGGACTTTTTTCCTTTAAATTAGGTGACATCAGCGACGAACATGGAGAAACATTCCACCCAAGATATATTGCAGATGGAACAACGTTATCAAGGTAGATGGGATGATCCAGGATGAGTGATACCACTGGATGATAAAAAGAGAGGACTTCACAGAACACAAAAGGAAAATAAGAAAAAAGAGATTAACATAAACGTAAATGTCAGCAAAGTAAAGGCAGGAACTTTAATTGTAATTATTATTTTTGTAATCTATTATTTAAGAAGTTCTCAGTATTTTAAAGGTTTATAAATAAAAATCTGAGGGTGATGAAGAAAACCTGATTTCATTTTAAGATTGAGCATAAAAAATACATTCTTATTCACCTACCTTTATCTCAGTTCCAAATTATTATTTTTTTTTGTTGGCCTGTGTAATTAATTTATTTTAATCACTTTATGTGCACAATTTTTCATCGAATCAATAAGTGAAAAACACATTTTTTGATTTCTCCATCTCTCAAACATACCGATATTATTACTTTAATGAGATCAATTTTTGTGGTACAATTCATTTTTGAGAGTCACTTTTTGCCTACTGCACAAAGATTTTCAATTGGGTTTAAGTATGGGGAGTTATCTGGCCAAGGGAGAATTTTAATGATTCACTCTTCGAAAAACTGCTCCACTTTTTTGTTCTTCGAAATATTTTTCCACTATTTTCACAGTATGATATGACGCGCCAAATTTTGTTGGAACCCTCCGTTCCTTTGTGGGAATTTGTTTTGAAGTTGAGTCAGAGCCCTCTCCTTCAGAATCTTATTAATATTTCATCGAATTTTTCTGTTCCCAAAACATTTTTTCTGAGCATTTTGTTGGACGTAATGCGGTGATGTAGTTCCATCTGATGCTTTTCTAACGTATGTAACCGTTCATGTCCGGGCAAAGGTACATCTGCACTGTACATAAAAATTGTGACCCGTCGAAAACATAACATTTTTCCAGTCATCTTTGTTCCAGTTAACATTGGCTCACATGAGCCTTTTTTTGCAACATTGCTGGTGTTAAATGCTGCTATTCCGTTCAGCTGCAAGAAGTCGGCGAGTAACAGTCCTCACGGGTAAACCTGTTCCACTGAATGCTACTTCTAGATTTAAGTCCACAGCAGATAACTTTCGATCAAGTTAACTTTTACTCACTAATAACGATCCAGTGTTGGAGTATTTTTCTGTTACGGCCACATTTGCCTTTCCTTTGAAAATTAATCAGTTTCTTTAAATTGTTTTAAAATAGCATTCACTTTTCTTAGTCCAACTCCACATTCAGAAGCTATTTGTTGTTTTGTCATACTGGTAAGCTCAGAAAGACAAACAATTTTCGAACGCTTTCTTGGAGTTATTCCAATATTATATATTCAACACACGCGGAAGAAAAAATACGAAAATTGCTAATAACCAAAGAAAAATAACCTCACAGTACACAGACAACTTAAAGAATTGGTGTAATCAAGCAGTGCAACTACAACATAGAAGTAAACAAAAACAATTTCCTGTTAGGATTAATTTACAGGCTACTTAAAAAATTACTACAGTAAACTAGTGTAATAAAATCTTTAATTTTTCTAAAATATTTTTTTGCTACAATTTAATTTTTGCGCACTTTTTCAAAACCTTAGCATACACAAGATCCATTAGTTTTCTGAAGTAAAATTTAGAATAGATTTTTTAACATAATAGTAAGTTATTTGACCGAAATTATTTTGCTTAGATTTTACATCAACATTTTTTATTATTTTTAATCGGAGGACGATCAACTCGATCTAATTAAGTTTTGTTTATTGTTACGTTCTTAGCACTTTATTTTTTGCTAGTCCAAGTCGGTTAATACTATATTAAATTTCATTTTTAAATCGTGCTTAAAAATCGATCCATTATTTTAAAAATTAAAAATAAATTGTAACACTTAATAAGTTATAACAAACCTATTTTAGAGTGAAAATTGATTAATTATATCATAATACCATGATTAACAATAATGATAGTAATAATAATAATGATTAAAAAATAAAATCAGGTAACATGTTTAACAGATATTAACTTCATAAAGTGAGAAAAAAAATCTTATTACATTAGTCATGATTCATTCAAATCTGTCCAAAGTATACTTTAACATGTAACAGACAGGGTGGTAAGTGAGTGATTCTGACATGAAATAACATAGTAGCTGAATAGAGATGTAAAGACTATATATATATATATATATATATATATATATATACTAAATAAAGTAGATAAAACATCGCTCCCATTCCTTATCACTTAGCTAATGAGAAACCACACCTGATATTTCCAATCTCAATAACAACCTATAAAACCATATACTAATAGATGCACACAAACATTCCCTTAAAATAATATACAATTTTTTTTAAATACTGAATTATCTAAAACTATATTTAAAAATTTAATTTTAACTAGATTAAGTAAATAAACCTACTAATGAAAAAAAATTTATATGACACATATATCCAATATTTTCAGTCCCTTTACAATGCTTAGTTTCAAGGTATAACTCTTTTTTTAAAGATTAAATACTTTTTTTACCAGATAATATAATTAAATGTTTAATCTATTTCGACAAAAAAATTACTTTTGTTGTTGTAAGTTATTTTTTCTCTCTTCTATTTAGGCCACCTACGGATCACGTTAACGCAACTTTGTATTTTTTTACTGCAGTAACTTTTCATTTCTTTTTTTTTAATCGAGCTGTTTTCTCTCCTCCAATCACGCCAATAGTTGACTTGTTTTATTACATCTTGAAACTCACTGAAAGTTTTGATTTTGTCTCGAAATACGTTTCGGTATTGTGCTTCTTCACCGGTGATGTTTATTTCTTGCATATATTTACGGATATAGTCGATCAATCTATAGTTCTTTTCAGTTTTGATCTACATGAAGATATGTTTCGCGAATCTTATGCCATTCTCTTCAGAAATGTGGCGTAATTACATTTCCACTTTCTTCCACAAATTCTTAGAAAATTCATAGAAGTGTAATAATAAGTTCAGTAATAATAAGTGTAATAATAATAAGTTTATTTAAAATCAATAAAATCAGTAAGGATAACATCAAGAGGATAGCTGAATTCTTCCTCAACGCATTGCAGACAGTCTTTTGTTACAGCAGGTGTGATCCTAATTTTCAGCTAATCCAAATGAGCAGGTAGTTGCGGAATAAACACTTTGTTTCACACATCTCCACAAGAAAAAGTGACAAGCTGTAATGTCTGGGGATTTTGGGGGCCAGAAGTATAATGCCAAGTCTTAGGCTCCCGTACGCCCTATCCTGCGTTGAATCAGTGTTTCATTTATAAACGGACGAACTTGGCTGAGGTTGTTAGTACGGATCTGAGACATTCAGAAAGTAGCTCTTTAATAGTTGGATCTAGGCGCGGGGTCTTCTTTCCGCGGTTAGGTTTCCTAGCTTAGTTCTTGAGGGCGACGTGGTAGCTGCAGGTGTCCGTTGTATTCATTCTGAAGGCATAAACACGTAAATCTATCTCTGGGTGAATTTTTACCGATGTAGATATCCCTCGGGGCATCTGCATCGGTGGCATCTCTGCGGGGCCTGGACTGAAAGCTGTGTGGCACAATCAGTTTGAGGACGAGAAGATGTCCTCCGTTAAAGCCACTACTGGCTAGGAACGGAGGGGGTGATGTAGCGACCGGACACGCTATGAGGTGGGATCTTCTCCCCTCGGGGGGGAATCGAGATGTATCGAGACAGCATATTACGAGATTTAAAATTGATCAGTTGCGATGAAAAAGAGAACTAGGTCTAATTTACCGTTGTTGTTATTTTTTGATACGCTTTAGTGCTAAATGCTCATTCATTTTCCGATGTACGAGGCATTTACAGTCACTTATTATTAGACAAAGTGTGGGCTACGGGCGGAGTTCGTGCTTGCGCGAACTCGGTTAGCTAGTTCAGAGCGCAACGATGTAGGACAAAAGAGAGATATCCGAAAGAAGCCTACAGCGAAGGTAAAGGCTGAGTTAAATTCACCGATGTAAATGTCTACCGAGGCATTTACATCGGTGGCATCCCAACTGAGGCTGATGACAGTGAGATGTAATAAGTTAGAGAGTCAAAAGACGACCTCCGTTAAAGCATATCAGGGCTTAGAACGGGGGGGGGGGCGACCAGACTCGTCACAAGATGGGTGTCTTCCCCTACGAAGGTTAGGATGTACCGAAGTAGCGGGGCCCCATCTTACTGAAAAATTAATTGTTCAAAGTCTTCATTCAGTTCTGGAAATGCCACTACTGCAGCATCTAAAGATAAGAATGCCCTGTTGCTGTGTATTTGAAACCGCAAGATGTGCATTTTCAAACGGTACAAATTTCATTCACTGAGCATACGTGGTTGCACAAGTGCATGGTTTTGAAATAGGATCATACCTTTTGATTTTTACTGTATTATGTACGGTTTTGTAATATAACACGAATAAAACTGTAACAAAAGATAAACAATAAAGTAAAATAAAAAATAAACTTTTTGCGCTTCAACCATGATTTTAATAAAACTTTTTTTAAAATGTTGCACATACTTACTGTACGTTCCAACCACGATAATTAACTAGTGCATTTCGTTTACATCACGAGGAAAACAACACCTAGGAGCTATTAGGAATTTAAATACAACTAGTCACTTCAATCTAGAATAGTCAACCTCCCGTAGGGGATTAACTGGTACTACATGAATAATCTACGGTAATTACACACTGAATAATTTTTTTTCTATTTATCTGTTTATGTTCTATTTAACTATAAACAAATAAATAAAATTAATTCAGATATAAAAAATATTAATGTTTATCATAAGTATGATTACTATCACCTACAAAAATTTCGAAAATGAACTTTTATAAAATTATTAATTTTTAATTTATTTATTAGAATTAAAATATTTTTAACAGTTGGAATTTTCACAAAGAATGTAAATCTTTTTCTAAAAATATTTTTATTATTACGATTTTATCAGTATACATTATGTAAATAAACAAATGCAAATTTTATAAGAACATTTTCAATACGTTAATACTTATATATTACAACAAATTTCTTATTTAATATTTCATTGAGAAATAAAATCAATATATTTATGTAAGAAGAGGAGAAGAAGATAAAAAATAACGTGAATAAAGTAAAGAACCGTTACCCGTCAAGATGCTAAACGATGTGATAAATTACTGTTGAACGTTTCAACATTTTATTTTTCATTGAAAATCGTTTCCATGGAGATATTCCCTAATCTTAAAAAAATAAAAGAAAATCCAGTATTTCTTATACTTACCTGCACGGGGATTTATACATGTTATATCTAGTACTTACTCTGGAAATCTTCAACTTTTCAGAGTATAAGGATAATTGGCTGAAACCAGCCAGTCATAATAATAATACTTCAAAAAAATATCATAAATCAGATCATTTAATTGGTTATCAGTCTGGGCGCATGTGAATACTGTGTGTGTGTGTGTGTGTGTGTGTGTGTGTGTGTGTGTGTGTGTGTATATATATATATATATATATATTCAAACTGAAAAACCCTATTACCAATTTATCAAGAAAATAAAGGTGGTTGCCGACTTAATAATTAAAATTGATCGTACACCTCATCACTATACCATTATCTGAAGATTTAAATAAAAAAATTCATATTAAGTAATATTTTATTAATGAATAATATTATTCTTTATATTTAACTTTTTTTTTTAATATGAATCCTTAATGGATACAGAACACTTTGTCAAAAAATACTAAAACCAGACATCACAACAATGTTGTGATGTCAGGTGCAATCCGTTTTATGAGTGGGCCGTATCATTACGACACACCTGTTCACAAATTGTTCCTCTGACTACACATTTTTATAAAAAGCTAACTATAGTGGCAGCAACACTACTTAGTTGTATGTGTGTTTATATATACACGGTGTTTATAAAAATCATTTCAAGAATTCAGGGGGTGGTCCCCAGATCGAAATAAAGAAAAGACTTTATGTTAACATTCGTCCGGAAATTCTTAGTTTACAAGTTATATCTGCCATTTTGTATTTTTAACATAAAAATCTATTTCTCAAGAATGGTTAATCGCATCAGGCTGAAATCTCGTATATTGCTAAGATACCTAGTAGTATGAAAATAATGAACCTGATCTCATGATCTGACGGTCATGCAAACGTTTTAATTGTTAATATCTTTGCAACTGCTGATTTATTTCAATTATATCATTACATAAAATTTTAAGCGTTTTTAACAACGAAAATGACACCTTATTTATTGAAATCAGTTCATAAATAACGAAGTTATGTCAAAAATTCTTGAAATTCTTGAGATTAAAAAAACCAGTTTTCATTTCCTGCCGAATAAAATTAAATAACTCTATACGATCTGAACTGGAATATTTTATTAATGTTACCCTGTAATAAATTTTAATAATTTAATAATATTGAAAATGTTAGCAATAAAATAAAAAAATATAGAAATAATGCAAATATTACAATAAATAATATATAAAAATTTGAAAGAGTTTTTCAGTAACTGTGTATCAGTTGTTGCTCTCAAGAGTTATTGCTATTCACAGTTTCCTTTCTCTTTCTCTTACCTCTTTTGCTCCAAAATTTGTCTTTGAAATGCGGTATTTTACTCCCACGAATTATCGAACAATTGCTTATATAAAAGATGTGTTTCCAAAATAAAATTTTTAATGAAATCAGGAGGATGTTGAAGTTCAAGAACTCTTTTGACCCCAGCACAACAAAGTTCAAGAGTTTACATCATTCCCTTTTTTTTGGCATGGCAATGGATACATATTTTAATAATGTTATCTACCTGAATGAATATCTTTCAAATTCAGACAGTCAATTTCAATGTTAAAACCAAAAGCTGATTTGAGACCAGCATATTTTTTTCGAAGGTTGAACTCCAGCTTGAGCCAAGCGTATAGGTTACTCTTCAAGTCTTGAGAACGTTCTGACGTATAGATTCACGTAGTCTACCATCATAAATTCCAGCAGCCCCAAATGTTCTTCCTATCTGTGACCTTAACAACGTAGGCGTTAGAAAATGTTAATACCAAACTGAAAGTCGAGTCTATGCCCATTATGTGATGGCCTACCCGGATGGAACATCTTAAGTTCAGGATATAAAAATCTACAGAGTGCTACTTTACTCGTTTGAGGATGAGTTTCCATGGGTCACCGCCAGATTAGACAATGACATTAAATTTTGTAAAACACATAATAACTGTCTGAAGAAGTCGATATTGATATATATAACGATATTAAATTTAGTAAACAAGTTCTAGGTTAAAATTGTTATTAAAATAATAAATTACTACAGTAGAAGTCCATTAATCCGGCATCCAACAGTCCGGAATGCCCGACAGTCCGGCATCGCTCCGGAAAATTGTAAAAATTTTGGTTTTCTCTAAAAGTGTGTCTTTAAAGCAAATAAAAACGCTCGAGAGCTATTCGGAAGTTTTCGGGGTAGTTCGGGATCATCCGGAAGCGCTCGGTATTGTTCAGAAACAATTAGCGGCCGGCTAGTCTCAGCTGTCACAACAAATTCAGGTGCAGTGCAGCTCCGTTAATCAATCACGAAGCGTCTTCGCCATTTTTTTGTGCGTTGTTGTTTTGTGTCCTTTCACATCGCAGTAAACGTAACTTTTGAAACTGTTTATAAAAAAAGTGATTTTCGTTCTAACTGTACAGTGACCATGTTTTCAAAACCTAAGCCTTCGAGTTCAAAAGGAGAGAAACGAAAACACGTAACACTGACTCTCAATCAGAAACTATAAATCATCAAACGGCTAGAAAAAGGCGAGAATAGAAATGTTTTAATGAATGAGTTTAATAATTGGCTCATCAACTATTTATGACATTAAAAAACAAAAAGATGAACTAATGAAGTTTGCTTCGCAATCGGTAACAACTGAAAAATTGGCTTCTAGACAAACATTAAAAAAACCAAAACTGGAACAGCTAGATAGTGTATTGTTCAAATGGTTTAGTGCAGTACGTTCTGAAGGAAAGCCGGTAACAGGGCCAATAATTGTTGAAAAGGCAAAGAAATTCGACCAAGATTTAGAAAGTGACTCAGATGCCGAAACGGAAGAAAAGGAAAAAATCAGCTGGGCAGAAGCTGCAGAATCACTAAATAATTTTATCTCTTTTGCTGAGACTAGTACTAGCTACAGTGCTTCAGAAATTATTGATTTCCATATCATTAGAAATAAATTTTATACTAAACGCCAAAAGTCAAGAAAACAAAAAGACATTCGTGACTTTTTTAAATCTAAGTGAAATATGTTTTACAGTACGTGTACATACATTATATGAAATGTAAAATAAACTTTGTTGTATGTATTTGCATACTGTATTTGTAGTTTAATTATTAACCTAATTGTTCTTATAATTACCGCCCGATAGACCGGAATTTTCGGTAGTCCGGCACCGAGCCGGTCCCGAACGTGCCGGATTATCGGGCTTCTACTATATATATATAAGTAAATTAGATGGCTTCAATGAGGAAGTTTCCAGTGAAACTGTTTAAAAAGGATCCATGTAAGTGAAGGTATGCATTATATAAATGGTAAACCACCCAGGTAGCTATGCAGAACCAGATAAATGGCTGAGGCAAACTCAATTTCAGGTTATAAAGTAAACCAGGCAACCAGACCTTGTCAAAGGTCTGGTTTACTGGATATCCAAAAAAAGCTGCTGAACAATACTTCTTCCCTTCTAAGCACCTTTTGATGCTATTAACAATTCTGTGGGTTTGTTCTATAATCGAATGACCACTCCATAAGCCAAACTGATGGTAAGGAATTATATATTCTTTCACTATAATAGGCAATCTTCGAAGAAAGAGTCTCTTGAAAATTTTTGAGAGAAAGGCAACAGGCTTATAGGCCTGTACGAAGTAACCGTGCACTGGCTTACCGGTTTCGGAATCATTATTATCTGTGACACTTTCCACACTGATAGAAAACAAATCGTGCGAAGGATGCTATTAAACAAGTAAGTTATGACAAGATTGTCTTAAATGGTAGAATTAGTATGTTGGGCGTAAATATTTTGTACTAATTAAATTAATAAAAATACTACCTTCATAAAAAATCTATTAAAAGAAAAAAAAAAGGTAGATCAAAATAAACGAACGGAATACAGGATATATGTTTAAAATAAAAGACAAAAAGCAAGATAAATAACAGAGATAAGTACCTAAATGGACACTTGGTACACTCGGTAGAGGTGTACAACAGAAAAATAAGGACAAAAGCAACGTAAATAAACAGTTCTTCCATATCATTTAATATTTCTGCAAGTATCTTATAAACAATAAACACGTATAATAAAAATAAACCTATCTCTAGTTGATTGAATCATTTTAACTAAATGGAACCAACCACGTTTTTTTTATATTCAATGAACTGAATAATACCTTTTTACTTAAAAGGAATTTTTTTTAAGAATATACTTTTAGAACCGCACGGGATGTAGTCCTAAGTTTTTATACCAAAGTAAATTGTATATTCTGTATTATATATATATATATATATATATATATATATATATATATATATATACTATAAAAAAAGTTAAAATCATACGTAAAAACTCAAGGAAGTAAGTATATATCTAAAATTAATTAAGAATTTTTTTTATATATACTCGTATTTTTAACATCAAAAAATTATTCATACATCAAAACCAATAAAAGTTTTCTATACCATTTTTTATAGGAAGATCTGAAGTGAGGTTTGCACGTATAAAAGAGGATATAAAAGCTTGAACGAAGGACTAATGTATAACTAAACGAATTTAAAAGACCGTAAAAGCATTATTAAATATACGATGAAAGAGCGAGCGAGATTTACTAAGTTTTTCAAATTCAAGTTAAAACCGGAAAAATTGAATTATATTATACTTTACTACGTACTGGATGAATTCTAAATTAAAAATATCGATAAATCAAATGAAAGATGAGAAAAAAATCCAGGATACCAAATTCTAAGAAAAAACTAAAATAATGATATTACATAACATTAGACCTACCGCTTGGTATAATGATTAGAATGGCTTCTAGATTTCCCGGTTCCAGGTTCGATTCCCATTAAAGGTATGGTATGCTTTCACTAAGGATTACAGCACTTCAATCTCCACTTAAAGTAAATACAAGACACATCCGAAAATGTAATACTAAAAAATAAATAAATAAATAAATAAAACATAACTTTTGGAGGCGGAGAAAGAACTTTCACAAAATGATTTTTTAAATTAAACCAGCAAAAAACCTTTCACTGACATCAAAATGTCACAGCCACAAATGAAACACCGAGTAAGAGATGCTTTTTCTGACTAGAGTTAAACTGCCTCTTGTAAGGTTGAATATACATTGTATTCAGGGTCTGTGAATTATTTCATTTTTATTCGGACATGAGGCAGGTCTCTCACATTATATACATCTCAATTCTCTTCTATTTCCAGCTGAACCTTTGAATTTTAGATAGTTCCTACTTCCTTTTAGTTAATCTATAATCGTTATTTTCTTCTTTACACCTTTTACTGCTCCTTCTATTATTGTTTAAAATAATTTTTTTTCTTCAAATATGTTCTAGCCGTGTCTTAAGCGCATTCATTCTGTATAAAAAAAAAATCTACAAGATATTCTTCAAGATTCCTTTGAAATCTTTAATTACAAAATTAACAACACGATTACAGAAAAGAACTGAAACAATACCAAAAATATTGCAGTTTTATAAATATGTCTGTGTCCAAATTAAAATTTCTTGTAATTGTGAAGGATTATACAAAGTGTATAAAAAAAATTCATTCGACTTCAAAAGGTTTATTTTTTTAACAAAAGAACATATAAAATTGCGATGAATTATAAATACATGTTCGAATATGAAATTTTACTTATAATTTTCACAAATGCTAAATATGCTATTATACTTATTTTTTCACAAATGATAAATATCACGTAGACGCACGGCATACATCTACACGACAGTTAAACTCATCCCATACACGAGCGGACTTGTCTAGTGTTACTGCAGCCTCTGTTATTATGCAGTTTTGCAATTCGTCTATAATGGGTAGATGAGGGTGTACATAGACGTAATATTTCACAAATCTCGCAATAAAAATTCACAGACAATGAGATCGGGCTACCTTGGTAGCAAGTGAAATGCTTAATCATCAGGCAATTTACGGCTGTTGAGGAAGCTCCCTGTCAACAAATGCTCAAACATGCAGATATCATGTGGTGGTGCTCCGTCCTACTGGAAAATTAATTCATTAGAATCTGTATCCGTTTTTACCGATTGAATCCTGTCTGGTTTGAGTAAAAAACGCTGCCACAAAACAAGCCAGACAGTCGTATGATGAAAGGCTAGCTCTCGCAGGCTGGACGAGTGGACTTCCATGGGCTACCTACAAAACTCTGTCGTATATGCTTAACGTCTTCGTCCAACGTAAGAGGGCAGCCTGCGGATTTTTCTTTACACAAAAAACCTGTTTTTGAAACTGTTGGTGCCATCGTCGAATACTGCAGGCAATAGGAGGTGCAGTGCCGGGGTATTGACGTTGAAAATCTCACTGCGTAGACGTCATGGAATCTTAACTGTTGAAACGGAGAACGAATTTTTCTGTTGCGGAGTCGCCAACTAGGGATATATTGAAGGGAGTACTTTACAACGGAGAAACACCCGGGCAACCAAGTGAAACCCTAGAATCCCCTCTCTTATATGCTATACGGTTCGTTCGTTCTTTAACGGTGAACGGTTACAGAGTTAAAAGCTTTTTTAAATCAGATGTATTTTTTTTTATACACCCGGTACTGTATTGAATTAAAATGAATTGAAAGGTCTGGAAATGGCCGTTAAGCATGTAAATCACCAACTTATTTCCAAACACCAGATTGTTGAAAGCCAGATCCAAAGGCAGAATCAGAGCCATCCATAATAAACTACATAAATATTAGAAGGTAGTAATTTTAAACGTCCTTATAATATGTCAAGTGGATGTTCAAATCTACAGAATACGACCGGGGAGAAAAAGGGATCAGTCAACTATAAGAGAATTGGATGGATGATGATTTAATTCTAAAAATGGCAATAATGCTACCCAAATAACTGCTTGAAGGCCCCCTTCCAGCAGTGGGGATACGTACCCCTTCAAAATTTCATTACTTGTAAGTTAGTTCATTATTAATCAATGATATTTTTATAACCAGTTTTAAATATATATTGCACTAAATTATTTTTCGTCAGTTAAGAATACAATTGGAGAACTAAATCAGACTTCCTACGGATTTTTTAGTATTACATGGGATATAACAATATAACAATTAAAGATTAATGCCAGGCATTCACTCTCCATTACCGATCGTTTATTTATATAAACAAATTTATGGACCAAAAAGAAAAATTTTATTAATCTATTTATAAAGTTAAGTACCTAATTATTGATCGGTTATAAATAGTGACATACAGACACGGTAAATTAAAAATAAAATTATTTAAAACAGTTGCGAGATTAATTGAAAATTTAAAAATAAAACAAATTCATTGTTTTAATTAACAGTATTTCCGGTCGAATAGGTCAAACATTATGTCATTTAATAATGTAATATAATGAAACAGAATTATATATATGACAAATAAAATAAAGCAACTTATACCAATGAAGATGAACCAACAAGAGGGATGGTTAGAAAATGAATAAGTAGTAAAATATGGAATATATAACGGACTATTTACGAACACTTGGGATCGTGAATCGAGCAGAGCGGATCAGACAAGCGAGATTACTTAACGTAGTGGTCCGGATGGATGATGGAGAGGGTGAAGAACAACATAAAGTTAGAACAAGAAGGAGCATGGAATTACGGTGAAGGAGTAAGGAAGAGGAGGGGGTTAAGCAGTCAAGAAGAGGAGTGTAACGAAGGGGGAGAAATGACAGACAATAAAATAGCCCAATTCAAAAGTGAATTGCTGGCTTATAAATGGATAGTGAACACAACGCCGGACACAAGGAATAGAAGACATTGGACAGTACTCTATATAATAATACGTTATCACTCAGTAAAACAACAACCAACACCATCTGGTGGCCGTATCTTTATATGCTGGTATAGACATTCTCCGCAATGTTTTAATATTATAATTCGTATGCAGCGAACAGATAAATATATACAACTGTTGTAAAATATTTTATCGGCAAACATGTTCATTATTACAACACATTTTATTTACATTTCATCAGTTAAATTTAAAGAAGAATGTTTACAAATTTAAATCAAAATTCTATAAACTGTAATACAGAAACATGTAAACAAATAAAGAAGCAAGATGAAAATTTTCAACGGATTTCTTATAAATTAAAAAAAAAAAAAATTGAGCTAAAAACTTATTTCCAGTCCGTCTGGGCGTTCTATAGGACGGATCGGGCTGACGTTTGTTTTATTCAGCTCGGAATGGGCCAAAAATATGTCAACAAGCATCATCGGACCACAAACGTTAGTCTCCTCAGAGAAATCCTCATTTATTCCTCAATAGAAAATCTTTTCGAGGTTATTACCATCAGGGAAATCACTTTGAAGGTACGTCGATGCACAGTGATATGTCTGCGGGCCATTCCGAGGAGAATAAAGAAATAATTAGACCGATCCGTCCAGTAGAACGTCTGGACGGACTGGAGATAGGTTTTGAGCATGCATTTCACCTGTGGTAGGAACGGGAAGAGAAAGAGAATAGGGTCAGGGGTGAGACGTGTCGTAAATGGAATAGGTTTTAGAAGATTTTTTTAAAATATACAACTTTACTTTGTAATGATAACATTACGGCGCAGCAAGGGGGCCACTATTAATAATTAAGTCTTCCAATTTGTAAAACAAAAAAAGTATAATTATTTTTTAACAACTAAAATCATTCGAAGCATTTTTAAATATAGTATGTTGTTATTTTATACAGTTAAAGAGTTTAATGTTGTTATTCTAGAGAATCTTTAGGAACGACCGTTACATCAGATAGAGTTTGTTAGTAACTGGTAAATTTGAACTTTCAGCGAATTAGCAATTATTATTTTCTAAACATTTCAACAGCATGTGACTGATTTCTACAACACATTTAGATATCTGTTGTCTATAGTAAATCGGTGAACACAGCCAAATCGTTGCTACGAATTTTTTCGTGGACTTTCTCGTTGTAACAAATAAATCGTCAAGATAAAAATTTGTAATAAATACAAAACCGTATTACGGGGTCCAGTATCGATAATACATAAACAATGTCTACTTTAATCGTTCATCTTTGATATATTTTGACTTAAAATCTTTGTAAAATATTATGGAATGTTTATAATCAACAAGACCGATAAATTATTTTTAAAATGTGTTAAAAAAGTATAAATAAATGTATGATATTTTCTCTTGTGAATAAATACGCCGATTAAAAAGATATCTATATTACGGGATGTTACCTGCGTAAGAAAGCTTTATATTAAACTTGTGGCGGATAAGTGTGTCAATTGTAGAAGGCTTTCTATAAAGTTTAAAAGTACGCTTGTTATCTATTTTGGTTATGTTGAGGTCAAAGAAGTTAAATGATTTTTATGTTCATATTCTGCAGTAAATATAAATTGGAGTGTTATTTTTTATGAATGTAATTTATTTATGGTAATTTTTTATATTTCCTTTGCACGAAAGTATGACGTCAACATAGTGATATCTATGTAACATTCTGTTCGCATGATTTTGTTTAGTATGTTTTTTCGAAGTGTTGTAAAAATAATTCAGCCAGGAAGTGCGAAAGAAACGGGCGAGTTCAATGATAAACCTGATTAAGCGTAGTATTTTTGCGGTAGGCAAAGTAACTTGGTTCTTTTACGGCATAGTTAAAGTTATGATTTCAGTTATGTTGCTGTCGTTTTCTAGCGACTTATGTAAGTGTAATAAGTATATATTTCTTTTAGGTCCTTAAAGCGTTAAGGTTTCTTTTAAATCCTTAAAGTGAAGTGATTCTTTTTATCGTTAAGTTGTGTTAAATGTGTACAATCATTGACTTGTAGATGTGTTCGCTTTTTTTATAAGTGAACTTTTGTTTTATGTAAAGATTTTGAATTACGCTCAAACTTTTTTTAATGTAGGCGAAAGGATTTGTTGATGAATGTAAAATTTGTTGATTATGTATTGTGTTATTTATTAAATATTACTTTCCCGGCGAATAAAGATGTAAAAATGGGGTACCGGGTTTTCTACAAATCTTTGCATTTCGGGGTTACCTAGACAAAAAACAAATGTATGAACGTGTATATGTGTGTCACACGCAATTTTTTTTTCAAAATTCGTTGAGTGGATGGGAGATATCGCGAAAAAATCAATTAATTTTTTTTTCAGTGTCATAATCTCAAAAACGTTTTTTTCAAAAAAATCAACCCCGATTTCTTAAAATTTAAGTATGTTTTTTTGTTCTTTTGCTCTATCTTCCTTCGGTTTCAAAAAAATTTGAAAGTTTAAACTTCATATACTGTATAAACTGCAGAAAAGCTTTTTTTAAGCTTTTAGTTCAAATATCTACTGGAAGAATAATTTCCATCTAATTTTAAAAAAAGTTAACTCGTTTCGTTAAGCAAATCAGTATAATTTTAACTTTTATAACAACAAATAAGTGAAAATAAAATTTAATTTGGAGCTGTCTTACAACTTAAGTTTATTTGCTGACGTCTGAAATGTAGCGCCATAATTAGTTAAATTATGAATTATATTATTATTATGACGCAGTTTTTCAATACGAAAATTTGGGAGACAATAACCAGTTGGTTACTGTTTCCCAAATGTTCATTTATTTCTATCATATAAATCTTCATTAGAAAGACTGCTTTTCACCGTAGCTAATAATACACCATTTATCATTTCTTCCACGGTCTTCCTCGCTTTCTACATATAGCTGGAATCCATGTTCAAAACCAGAGACTTTTTTTTCTTCATTTATTATACTTTAGGTGGCTGTAACATAAGTCTTCCTCTTCAATGAAACCGAATAATGTTTTTGTTACGCCGATCTTGTTCCGATAATCTAATTTCGAATCCGAATCAAAACCATCAGCAGATGTGTTTTTATCCAAAAACTCATCCACATTGAATCGGTTATTTGCCTTATTTTAGGAATTATTGTCCAAACTTCGTACCCATATATGGCACTATTCTCAATAAACGTTTCAAATAAATAAATTTTTATCGCTGGAAATACGCTTCTGTTTTAAAGAACGCAGTGGATCATTCTGGCAATAATTTTAAGAGTAATATATACATAAAACAAAACAAATTAAAGGATTTTTTTTTCTATACGAGTATTGCAAACATATATTTCTGGCAATGCTTTCTTACAATGCGGAACAGCACATCATCTTACAAGACGAATCCAAAAAAATAAGGTTAATTTTATTTATATTTCCTTGCATAGATAAAAAAAAATGTTACTTGAAATAGAATCACCCGACTGTGATGATATTTTACTAAAATGAAACAAAGTCAATTGTAAATATTCATTCAAATTAAAACAAAAAACTACAACAATTCAACATTTACAAAATATAAACCAACAAAATTTTTTTAATAAAGCTACCTTATAAACGAAATGAGGGCATTGAAATATTGAAAAGAAAGGTTAACAAATGCAAATTAAGCTAGAAGATACTGTAATGAAGATGTTATTATACTATTTTCTTTTTCACTACTGTCGGACAACGAAATTATCTATTAGGAGACCCTGCAAAGCTAGGTATAATACAGGAAAAGAAAGTGATGGCAATAGGTAAAAGATAAAGACGAAGAGGATTATAGTATATAAATTCCCACGCATCCTTTAGATGGTAAATCAAAAGGATTCAACGGTTAACAATTAATTATGTTCTACATCTCAAGAGAATGCTGACAGAAATGCTTGACTAAACTGGATGTTCAAAGAAATGTCACTAAACATTTCATTACCGTTGAATATTTTCAATCTGGTAATTTTTAAAGGGGATTTTTCTAGACGCCCCTAGTGTCGACGGGTTTTGATGAAGAAGGATCTTCAGTAGAACCGTTGGGGAAGTAATATTTCCTATCCGATGCCAATATGAAAAGCCTATTATGTTTCTGAGATTAATAATTAGGGTAAAGCCGGGCCTCCAAATCTTTGTTTCCGGTGGCTATTTTAGGAATTTTGATCAGAAAGATAACATATTAGTATAACGTCGATTTTTAAAGCAAAATACCACTTTCGATTTCCAGAACCGATATGAACGATCAGTTGCAACAAAGGTATATTAACTCGTACCCATACATAGGAACTCTGTGTTCCTATGTTGAAAATATCGAAACATTTTAAGATTTAACAATTTACAAAGAAGTTCTATTTTTTATGATCGCAAAATTAAAAAACCTTTTCTTATTTATATATAGGTAAGAAATACACTTTCTGGCAATCGAATCGCGATTAATTTGTTCCTGAAATTCGAAATTAAATAAATTCAGCCTTTTCTTATTATTGTTTTCTCGTGTTTTATATTAATGAATTTATAAATGTTTTTATTAATCCTAAATTTATTTTAAACTCCAGCAAATTGATAAATCTCGCTAGTATAAAGCTGAAATGTATGCAACAGTATATGTTCTGTTTGTAAATGTCGGAATTACATTCTACCATTTTAGATTTTATACACGAAAACAGTTTAGCGCAATAAAACTTGGCACTAATGCAAAAAAGTACTATGTATCAGTATAAGATAGTCGAAAGAAAAAAAACAAAAAAACAAAATACGCTGGTATGTAAATTAGTAGCAAAAAACATCGCATGTACAGTAATATTGAATACTATTTAGTATGTAACATGTAATGCTATCCACTGCAATATAAAATGACTATATCCTACCAGGATTTAATAAAAGATATCCTTGCCAAATTAAAAATTTATCAATTAATTCCTTTTTATAAACATTACGCTTTAAGGTAAGATTAAACTAACAACGTTAGAGAGTCGATTATTCGTATATAACTGGATATATTTGGATCATGAAACTTCTATTCAATCGAACTTCCTTAAAAACGTGGATAATATTTACGAGAGATTATCTCTAAAGTAAAGACCGTTTCATTGTAAAAAAAAAATGCATTCTGAAAACTTTATAAATGTTTTTTATTTCCCTTGAACTACACACCTTATACTACTTCTTTATGTAATCGCCACATGAATTAAGACATTTATCGTAGCGATACAACACCAGCTTCAATATATCCTCGACGTATTCTTCTGCCGCCAGTCCACTTAGCCACTGATTAACAGCATTTTTAAGTTCATTTTCACCCCCGAACTGCTTACCACTCGAAAATTCTTTCACTTTCCCAAACAAATGGTAATCTAAAGGAGCTAAATCCGGATTATATTGTGGGTGATCGTAAATTTCCCATCCAAAAGTTCTCAGTAAATCACGTGTCATACCCACAAAATGTGGATGTGCATTATCGTGCAGCAGTACGACACCGTCGGTCAGTCGCTCATGTCGCTGAGTTTTAATGGCGCGCCGTAACTTTCGTAGAGTTTCGCAGTAGGCTTCTGCATTTATAGTCGTTCCACGTGGTATGAAATCGATCAACAGTATGCCAAACCGATCCCAAAAGACTGTGGCCATCAGTTTGCGTCCAAGTGGCTGTAGCTTGACCTTTTTCGGTCTGGTTGGTGATTGAGGATGACGCCATTCACTTGACTGCCGTTTTCTCTCTGGCATGTAATACGAAATTCATGTTTAATCACCGGTGTTAATTGAATTAAGGAACTCATCACCTTTTTCTGTGTAGCGCAACAAAAATTCCAAAGCAGAACCCATTCGGATTTTTTGTGACGTTCCGTTACGACGTACAATAACGATCCCAACGCGCACAAATCTTTCTGAAGCCTAAATGGTCATGAAAAATTAGACCAATAACAACTCTTGAAACATCAGAAAAAAGAAGAGTCAGGTCGGAAATCGATGAGCGACGGTCTTTTCAGATTTCATCATCGACGCGTTTCAACAAGTTCTCGGTGATTACAGAGGGCCTCCCCGAATTTTCTTCATCATATACATTAATTCTGATATTTCTAAATCTTTCACACCATTTCAGACGTTTCTTTCATGCATTACATTATCACCGTACACAGCAACAAACTCCGTATGAATTTCAGCCGGCTTAATGTTTTGACGGTTTAAAATACCTGTGACTCCACGTATTTCACAGTCGGCGGCAACTTCGACTTTCCTATTCATTTTATAACTCACACGTAGTCAAAGATACTACAACGCGACAACTTGCAGACAATGCAGAGTGTACATTACTAGAGTGGCCATGAACGACACAGGTTCGCCAACTGTAAGGATAAATATTTCCAAACGGTCTTTACTTTAGAGATGTCCCTCGTAAATTATAGTTGTAAACGGTCAAAATTTCAAATAACCTTTATTAAAAATGTTTTTTACAATTTTTAAAAAATTTTTACCAGTTGTAATTTTCTTATAAGATACATCCTAAACGTATAGTAATTTACAAATTACTATATTGCTTTCCCCATGTGAGAGTTAAAATTTAAAAAAAAAAATAATTGTATTATTAAAAGATTAAAAAAATACACAACTTTAAACGTTGGTTAATGGGAAAATATTAAGAAGAATATTATTACTTGAAACTCCTGGAAATCTCCATTGTTAGAAAATCAAGAAGTCGTTTCATTGTGCTACAAGCGAAACAGCTGTACGATCAAGTACGAAGTGAATACTACTATATTCTACATTTACTAGAAACGACAGTACTGTTTTCGAATAGACGGTCCTGGTTTTTTTTTTACGCACCTTAATAATATTTTTGATTCAGTTGAAAATATCCTATAGTAACTACCAGCCGAAACTTTTTATTATTTATTTCTGCAGGTATATTTATCTTTTAACAAAGTTATAACACGTTGATACTGACAGACGAAATACGGAGTATTTTTTTGTAGTTACAAAATATTTATTTCAAATAAATTGCAACTTCAAAAAAAAAAAACAAAAAAAACAACGGAAAATAGAACAAGTTTAATACTGTATAAATATCAAGCATAAAAAAAAATCCACGCATACTGCTACAATGATAGCAGTTGTGAAGAAAACTCCTGCAACGATTACTTAACGTAAAATATTTAACTGTTACTGTAAATGGTTATTTATAAAATAATATGTAATGTAGTAATGGTTTACTTTAGCACTCTTCAAAATTAAGATTAAAAAACGTTTGGTGTAGTTTCCCTTAATATTTTTGAAGAAAAATTAAGTTTCAAATTCATCGGCAAAGTTGTAACGTGATTAATTTTTTGTTTTACAACGTAAAACAATAAAAATAGAATACTGTCACCATCAACTAATCTATAATGAAATACTAAGGCCGCTCGTTCACTAGAAGAGACGACGAGCGACCAGATTACACGAGTACGTTCGTAGCGTCTGATACCGACGCAAAGAGTGCAACGGAACCTCGTTCATTGCAAGCGACCTTGAGCGGCCGACTACGTGCGACAACTGGCTACAACAGGCAACAAGCTACAGATCCCCTCAGATTGGGATTTACCTCTCATAATCGCTAGTACACTACGGTTCGTTCAACTAGTGTTTCAATCGTCCGCCTGTCGTCATAAACAAATTTTATTGTTTAATCATATTATTTTATTTTATATATTTTATATCGATATTGATAGCAAAAAATTGATCAGTGCAGTTTGTGAAAAAATCACCTCTATGAAATATGATAGACAAACGTTATCATTCTCGAGATATAAAACACAAACTATGGGCGGCCAATAAGTTTTTCAACGCCTTAAAAATACTACAAATATCTATAAAAAAAAAACTGCAGACATCTTTACTATAAAAACTATATAAGTTTTTTACAAACGCCAATTGACGTTTACGCGAACTAGCCTATAAAGGAAAATCCCAGTCTCTCATAGTCCTACGAATCAAAAACGACTGTAGTTGCTCGTAATCTCTTCCAGTGGACGAGAAACCTAACTGGCTGCTGTTATTATACCTGTATTTTTTCTGAATTGAACGCTGGATTGAAGGGAAGGGCTAAATTAAATTGGAACATATTTTCCGGTATAAGTAATACCTCTTTAACTCTCATAGAGAGCCGTAAGTAACGATTTCGCGTGCGTGATCAATTTGGCAAAGATACCTCCGGTCGAACGGTAGGGGTGGGTTTTGTAACCACTACCAATGAGAAAGCTAAGCTAGGTTCCCTCACCACCTTAACTTCCATCGTATCGCTGTCCAGCAATCAAGAATTCACTGCATAATAAACTTTTCACTGTAATTTTGAATATCGTACATTGTTTATAACGTCTGGATAAAGTATATTTCGCTAATCCATTACATTTAAATATAATGGGGTATTATAACAATTGAAAATAAAGAGAAGTCTAATTTTCTCTTGAATTAATAACGCAGATTTGTCATTAGAGGAAAATTTTGAATAATCTGAACTTAATCCGCAATTTTAACCAAAACACAGGGTTACTTATGGATTTTTATATTTAATCACTAAAAACAGTCTCAAATAACTTTATTACACGGAAAACTAGTCGTATTACAAATTAAAACATAAAATATATGTACAGTATAAAAGAGTATCAAATTAACGGGTTAAAAATAAAACTAAGCTCTAACTATTACAGCTATACTTAATTTATTTACACATTTACCTCCTTCCCGTACTAATTGATCATTTTCATGTTGGCTAACAAACTAAAACTAAATTTAATTTCATAAGTAAATAAATTTATTATTTTATTATTCAGTTCACCGATACTTCAATTTCCTACAAGATCATTGTAATAATCCGATCAATTTTATGTCTCACTTTTTCGGCCAAATTAATATGTTTTAACTTCCTAACGTGATGCGGATAAAATATGATAGAGCTAAAATTTGATGGATCATTAAAATAGTAAGAACATTTCTATAATAATAAAACTTACTTTTCAAATTTTATTTCAATTTTTGTTAGTAAAATTTTATTATTATTTCATTGATTGAAACGCTAAAAAGCGTTTTTTTTTGTAAATTTCAACAACTGTACTTAATGATTTTACTGGTCCAGTATCTATAAGAAAATTATAATTAAACAAATACTTCGAATTCTGTTTTTTATCTATGAATGAAGGTTTACAAAAAATTATAAAAATCAAAGGACATAATTAAAAGTTAAAAAATAATTAAGTTACATTTTTATATTCTCTTTGTCTACCGTAAGCAACGAGTTAAAACCGAAAACTATTTTTTTTCGTTCTTGTTTTTGGGAACAGGGAAATCTTTATCAAAGATATAAATAATTTAAACGTCGATCAAAATAAAATTAAAACGTTTCCTATATCCGTCGGTAGTTTAATTAGTTTAATCGTTCTTAGTGACGGCGAACAAATTAAAAGACAGAAAACAAAATAAATATTTGCTTTAAGATTTATATTAAACGTAAATATATATACATCATGATAGAAAGAAAGGCCAATAAGAGCCGTACACAGATAAAAATTCAATTATAGATAGATTTAAATTATGTGTTACTTTAATTAAAAAAATATATATAAAGTTTTAAATCAATGTATACTATCATTATTATTTAAATTCGTTAATTGAAATATTGTTAATTTGTCTGTATATATTATGAAGCTTTGTTCATTATTATTATTATTTAATTAATTAGGTATCAGTTTAGGAATGTGTGTATTAAAAATACTATATAATTAATTTTAATTGCAAAAACAACATAGTGCATAATTAAAACACAATTTTTCAATATTATATGTTAAAAAAATTACCCTTGTTTATTGTTAGTCACTTTTGTTTCATAAAAATATAACCTGTCAACAATTTTTTTTTTTTGTTGTTACACATTAGAATTTTAATAACACGTACAATAGTATAACAGTTTTATTATTACTATTATTCTAAAAATAACCAAATAACCTTGTAAATGACAATACAGCTATAAAACTACTGATAAGTTTTAATAAACTTAACTATAAAAGCAAGCACATATATACTATATATATATAAATAATATACTATATATATATACATATTAATCTTTTTATGATAATATTTTTACTACTTATTCATTTTACTACATTGTTCATGTTTTATGAGTATAATATATACTTATTTAATAAAAGTATAATAAATTAAATATACGTATACTTAATTTATTATTAATTAAATTGTAGATTTCGTAAATTAGTATAAGTCGTTTATAAACCAATCAATATCTTAATACATAAAATTAAAATACTGACAATATTGTTCGCAATATTTTTTTAATATTTTTTCTTTGCTATATCAGCTAAAGAAGAAAATGATAACAGATGGGAATATAAATGTTGCTACAATTGGGGTTTAAAATTTAAACCTCAATTTTTAGTAATTTTAGTAATTTATTTACTAAAATTGGGGTTTATTATTTTAATTTTTGGTTTAAGTAGTTCGAATGAAAAAAAAATTAAGTTAAAATTTAAACAGATGAGATAATATATACAAGTCTTGAGATTACAAAACTGTACTGTCCGATTCAAGCTCTGTGCAGTTACATTAAGAAGGAACTACTAAATAAACAAGTATGTGACGAACTACCAGTACTAGTACTATTCATATTCAAGACTACACTTCATTTACACTCATACATATCATCCTCATTCATCCTCTGAAGTATTATCTAAACGGTAGTTACCGGAGGCTAAACAGGATAAAAGAAAGAAAAGTACTATTCATATTAAACATATTAGTCAACTTTTTATAAATGTCATACATAGCAGTATATTACAGTTCGTAAGGAGCAGCAAAAACAATAAATCAGTTACGATAAAACATTATTATACAAATGTATTCAACATCTACTTTAATGACTTACAACAGTGTTCCCTCCAACTTCAAAGATAATAAAATAGACTAGTATTTTCAATTATAAACGAAAATATAAATTTTAAAAGGTGATGAATTAAAATAGGAAAGAATATTTCAGAAAAAATACAACTGTTAGAAAAGCTATGAGTAATAAAGCACATTAAAAACAATACATGAACACTGAAATTATAACGATAATAAAAAAAGAAAATTAACTGATACAGAAATTTAAAAAAGTAAAGAAAAATTTATTTACCAAAAATATATGAAACTATAGAAAAATAAGAGAAAAACTAGGAGAAATGAAGCTAAAATGAATTATTATAAAGTGTAAATAGAAAACCAATGTTAGGGAAAGAAGAGCGAGCGAAAAAACGGCATATATGTACAGGAACTATAGAGGATAAAGTTTATTAGATAATGTTTGAAGGAAGGAAAATAAATCTATTATTATATCATAGAAAGGAGACTACTTTGATAGGAGCTTTAAAAGCCTTGAGCAAAAATAAGGCAGTCAGGGATCGATTGCATGCATAAGCAGAATTAATGCCTTGCTTAGGAGAAACAGATTTGACAAAATTATATATATATATATATAATATAAGTAGAATTTATAAAAGTGGAGAAGTACTCAAATAATTATAAAAATGTGTAAGTTTCATCAAAAAGCATACAAATCTAAGAATTACTGCACAATTAATTTAACATATCCTGGGCCGGAAACACTAACAAGGATTTTTTTACAAATATATAGAACGAGTGGTGGAAGCTGTACTAAGTAAAGACCGGCTCGATTTCATAAAGAGCGAGAGTACAAGGTAGAATTTGAGAATAGTAACCACGTACAATTTAATAAAACTGCAATTTATTAAAGTGGAGACGACATTTGACAATATAATTGAATTTTTCTTTAATTTTAAGCTTATTAATTAGACCAACTAATTTTATGTTAAGACAGAATAATTTAGTCCACCGAGCTGGTCTAGTGGTAAACTCGTCGTCGCAAATCACTTGTTAAACAGCTGATTTTTGAAGTCGAAGGTTCTGAGGTTCAAATCCTAGTAAAATTAGTTACTTTTATACGGATTTCAGCACTAGACAGTGGATACCGGTGTGCTTTGTTGGGTGGGCTTCAATTCTCAGGAATAGTCGGCCTGAATCTATACAAGACTAAACTTCATTTACATGTCATACATATGATCCTCATCTCATCAGGCCACGGAGAGTGGGGTTTGCTTATTTTTCACTAGTTGAACAAACTGCAACGTACACATTAGGAATAAAAGGGATTTTTAAGAAAAATTTTATTGAACTAAAGAAAAAATAATTTTATTTAGAATCTATACAAGATGTAATCTGTTTTTATTACTTTTAACTTATAAAAGAAGCAATATAGAAAATAATTTTTTATATAAGAATAAATTAAAGAAGGAAAAATAGATATATTAAAATTCTCTGGTGACACTTCTTTTCTGGTTAACCGGATAGAAGAAATACTCAATGGCATGGATTTAGTTTTAAGAGAGATTCACTTTAAAATATATAACAAAACAAAGGTAATGAATTGAGATAAAAAAAGGAAAAAACAGTTAAAACAAGGTGAGATATACGATACTAGAAGTTGCAGTGTTTTTATTTAGGTAGTAAAGCAATAGATGTTAGAAGTAAGTAGACCTCAAAACCAGTCCAGCTTAAGCAAGGAGAGAGCCTTTTCTTTCTTTTTCCTGTTTAGCCTCCGGTAACTACCGTTTAGATAATTCTTCAGAGGATGAATGAGGATGATATGTATGAGTGTAAATGAAGTCTTGTACATTCTCAGTTCGACCATTCCTGAGATGTGTGGTTAATTGAAACCCAACCACCAAAGAACACCGGTATCCACGTTCTAGTATTCAAATCCGTGTAAAAATAACTGGCTTTACTAGGACTCAAACGCTGTAACTCTTGACTTCCAAATCGGATGATTTGGGAAGACGCGTTAACCACTAGACCAACCCGGTGGGTCAAAGGAGAGAGCCTGGATGCAGATAACTCTACTACTATCAAACGAACAGTAAAATTTATCCTTCCGAACAATTCCTATATACGGACAACTCTTCCGCACGGACATTTTTTATGAAATAAAGAATTTTCCACATTAAACTTGTATTTTTCACACTTAAATACAGACAGTAAAACGTTAAATAACTGAATTATTATTAACGTTAAAAGTTTCAACGTTATAGAAATGTCACAAATTGATTTTAAGTGTAATAAACAAATAAATTTATTTTAGTGTAATAATTGTATTTCTGCGAAAGTAATAATAGGACAAAACATATCTATCCCTTAAATTAGATTCAATTATGGTTTAAACAATAAATACACTTAAGTATTTTCAATAGTAAAAATTCAAACACTCAGTTACCGGATACATTTTGGAAATTTCAAAAATATACAAATTCTATTGTACAATAGAAATTATTTATTTTATTTAACATTCAATTCGTAAGAATCTAGCTTGAAATAGCATTATAGCTAAATTTTTAATGAACTAAATTTAACAATTTTCACTTTTTTCCTTGTAAATTTTGGCAAAGTGTTCTGTAATTAGCGTCTCCCCAAAAGAGTTTCTTGTTTAAAAATAAAATTTACAAATTAATCTTTTTTATAACCTAAATTTTGTAAATGGCCCCACGAAATTTTTAAAACTCAATAAGAAACTACAAATAGTTAAATACTCTTTGTGAGAAAAATGAGTTCGGAAAGTAGTGGAATATTTTAATATTGGCAAAACATACATTGCTGAATGCTGAAATTAATAAGAGTGAAATTGAAATTTTTTTAAATATTCAAAATGAAAATAATTATAAAGTAAGATACAACTTTACTGGTACCCGTCAGGATGCAACAACTAATTTCTTTTATAATAATTTCAACAACCTGTAGTAAAACTATTCCATGTTTCTAGTTCCATACTCGTCCTTAAAGAAAAAAACTCGAATTTATAAGAAATTAGAATTAAGTTCTTAAAGGTTGGTTAGAAAAATTTATAAACAGATATTATATTCTTTTTATAACGTTATCGAGAGAAACACCTGCAGCAATAAACCAAAATTTAAATAAATGGGTTAATCATTTGCCAAAGTTTTATCGGTCTACAGACCTGAAAATGTTTTTAATGCAGATGAAACAAGTCTTTCACTAGCATTTTTTAAGATTTAAAAATGATAAACTTTTTACCGGAAGATAATGAATTTTTTTTATAAATGGTTATAATTAAGAAACTATTCATCAGTTTTGTAGTCATATTTTCAGCGTTTCATTAATAATTTTACTATAATCTTAATTTTAGTTTAGTTAACAAAAATTAAAGTACTCTATTTTTAATAGTTATGACTAATGTTATTTAATAATATAAAGCTTGGCGTATTAAATTTACTGTATTTTTAAGTAAATAACAAAATAAGTTGATTAATTAGGGTTCATTATTGCATACATAAACGTTTATTTTATTATTAATTCATTTAACAAACCGTAAATCTTACTTTATATTAATCGAACTGTTTTTATTATTTTTACAAGAATTTTTTTAAGCGGGTATTTTAAGTTCGTTAACATTCCTGATATCCGGACACTCGTCTTATGCAGATAACATTTAGTTCAAAACGAGAATTCCGATAAGATTTTATTGGTACATTTAAGAATGTTAAATAATTTTTTAATAGATTTGGGTACAGCGTAATGCTCTCTGGAAAAATGGAAAAAGAAGAAACAAGAGAAAATATTAAAAATTAAAAAACACAACCGCCGAAAAAAATTGCTGAAAAACATTACTCTTTTTTCTGGTTTGGTTCCATCATGATCTTATATTAACTAGGAAATACCTCATTTGAAATTTGAAAGATCGGTTATGAAGGTATGATAACAACAATTCCGAATAACCGTGATATGTTAGATCGAGAGTGTACCTGATGCATGGAAAAATTAGCATTTAAACTATTAAAAACTACCCCGTTTGAATTTTGAAAATCGGACGATTGTTTGCAGAGATATTATAAAAGCACCCTATTGCACCTCCTAATTCAGCACCCAGGGGCACCCCGTTTGTTACCATTTATGATGATGATTGCTCTAGTCTCGCACGAGGTGCTCGCACCACCTCACCACTCTAGCCTCACACGCAGTTCCCACAGGAAGCGCATTATTATTAAACAGATTTTTTTTAAATTTGATTTTATTTAACGTAAATTTAATTCTATTATTTTTGTAATTTTATTCATTCGATTGATTTGAATCATTAAATTCAAACCCAGCTAACACAGTGATAGAAGCTCACAGTTCATTAATTCAATTCATAAAATTGTGTGTGTCAATCGGCAAATCTCCACTACTACATATATTATTATAAATATACATACATATTTATATAGCCTATGACACTCCTGAAACGTAAGAATTCCAACGCGGGGTCATTCATCTAAATCGGTTCGGCCGTTGAACTGCTACGGTGGAACAAACATACATACATACATACACCCTAATAAAGAACATGCTTACATGATCGAACATACTCTCGTCAAAAAATCATATGACTTTTTTCTTGAATGTTTATAAACAATAAGGAAAATGAATCAACACCAACAAATATAAGAGCAAGAAGAAAGAACAGGCTTACATGGTTGAACATACTGCATGTCAAAAAATCATAATTTTTTTTCTTAAATGTTTATAAACAGTAAATAACAACAGTAATAATAATTATAGAATAAATTTATTAATTTTATTAACCTGATTCATTCATTCAATATCGTAGCAGATCTTAAAACACAACTACTTTTGATACAAATAAATCGATACTGAAAATACTATCGATTATCTATTTAAAATCGTATATATGATTTTTTTTGGCTTTGCGGTCACAATTAAACATACATATATAGCCTACCCGTAATGTAAGGATTCCAACTCGTGGTCATACATATAAATCGGTTCGGCCATTGAGCTGCTATGGATGGAACAAACACATACATACTCGTACACCCTAAAAAAATTACACTCTATTTTGGGTAGTTGTGTAAAAAGAAGATAGCTTTTTGAAATCTACAAATTATGTTGAAAATTAGGACATTGGCTGAAAACAAAATTAAAAGAAAATGACATGAGAAAAATTTGTAGCAAAATCTTGTAAAGATGAATAATATTGATGTAATATATAATAGCGTTCAGATAAAAGAATGTCAAAGATAAAAATCTGCAACGAGAAAGATTAGAATATACGAGTATGTAGGATGTAGTAAATATATGTTATTTAATTGAAAATATTCAATAAAATATCAATTATCTTTTGAGTTGAATATTTTATTGAACTTAAAAAAAAATATATTCAACTTCAATTAATCCTGGAGGATGAAAATCCCATTGATTGAAATTTTAGTTTTGGTAATATTTAAATGACTCTTCCACTTGATAAAAAAGTAGATTTTTTTCTAATCCTATGAAAAAATTAAAATTTAGAAAAAGTTTTAACCGGTAACAATTTACATCTATAAAATTTTCAACAACTTCCTCACAAAACCTTAATAAATTTTTTAACATAAAACTTCAGTCGTAAACCTGTCGAAGCCCAAACAAAATTAATTTTGAAAAACCATCAATTTTGAAAAATTTCAGAGCAGAATTTTTCAACAGAAATATTTAGTTTATTTCAGTATATTATTTAAATAATTATGATTATTTAAATCATTAACTTTTTTAATATTTCTTAAAAATTCTACTTTAAAAATATGCTCAAGAACATTTAGATATAAATTTTATAATGAATATTTAATTGTGCGAAATATACATCTTTAGGCTGCATCAATTTTAACAATATAACTAAAATTACATAACTTTATACTCAATATAATGCGCTCAATATCAGCCACAATATTAGATATATTACTCGTCGAGAGGTTAATAATGTAATATCGGAGTTTTTATTAATTAATCCATTAGTATTTTTCAAATTATAATTGATTAATAGGACTGTAGCAGTAGCTGAGATAAACTAATACAAATACGGTAAAATACTGTAGGGAGCTTCCATTTCGACAAAATATTATAAACTGTTATTGTACATTAAATTGCATTTACTTTAATCTTAGATTACAAGTCTCTTATTTACCAACATGCCTCACTGCTAATAATTATCATTCGAAAGAGACATATTCTCATATATATTTTTGATTACTAAAGATTAAAATGCAAGTGATTAAGCAGTAAACATTTAAATTACCTCTTTAAACCGGTTAAACAAACACAAAAAAATTATAAAATCTACTTCATTTGCATAGATTAAAGTTACTGAATGTGTAGTAGCATGATTAACAAGTAATATTTGAAACCCTAACTTCATTACAAGGGGATACATACAGCCTATATAATACATAGAAGGGGCAAAAAGCTACTTAAAGGATAATTCTTACTTATTAGCGAGAATAAAAATCTAAAAACTTTAAAACAAAAGTTTATCCTTTTTTTTAATTAACTCATACAAATACAGAATACTGAAAACTATATTAACGTAAAAGGTAATACTCATTTCTAAAGAAAAAAAAATACAACAAAAGGAATAAAAAATGTTTTTTAATCATCTGATTTTATGTATTACAAAAATCCCATATTTATTTACACAAAAATTAATAGTTTTTCCTGATTATTTTCCAATAAATTTACATCAACAGCTTTATTAAAACCAAAAGTTGAAAAAATTAAATTAAAAAACCTTTTTAGAATTAAAATATTAATATAATTTAAACAACTATTTATAGAAGAAATAAAAATCTAATTTACAAATGATGTTTAAGTCATGATAAAACTTATGGCTTCAAACAAAAGACAATTAAATATTTCTAAGTAAAGTTAAGAACACCGGGTTGGTCTAGTGGTTAACGCGTCTTCCCAAATCAGCTGATTTGGAAGTCGACAACTCCAGCGTTCAAGTCCTAGTAAAACCAGTTATTTTTACATGGATTTGAATACTAGATCGTGGATACCGGTGTTCTTTGGTGGTTGGGTTTCAATTAACCACACTTCTCAGGAATGGTCGAACTGAAAATGTACAAGACTTACTACACTTCATTTACACTCATACATATCATCCTCATTCATCCTCTGAAGAATTATCGAAACGGTAGTTACCGGAGGCTAAACAGGAAAAAGAAAAAGAAAGTAAAGTTAAGAAATCTTTTTATAACAAAAAACATAACTAACTTTTAAGTGTTTATCAACTTTCACATACAATTATAAATGATAAGGAGTGATATTCAAACAAAAAGTTATTATTATTTTTTTTTAATTCTGTTAAATGTTTAGGTATCTGTCACTTTTAAAATCTTAAAACTACAGATTTAAACGGAAGTCAAACTTATTCGAAAAACAGGAGGTGTGCGAGAAAAGTAATGAGACTGACTTTTTACTTGCCAAAGTTTTTATTTTTTTCAAACAACAGTATTATCCCCTTCAAAGTAGTTTCCATGGGCAGCTACACACCGGCGAAGTCGTTGTTTTCCACTCCTGGTAGCAACGCTGGAAGGCTTCAACTAGTAGGGGTTTTAACTGGTCGATCACCGTCTTTTGAATGTTCTCCAGAGTTCCAAACTGACGTCCTTTTAAGACATGTTTCAATTTCGGGAAAAGGAAAAGGTCACAAGGACTCAAATCAGGTGAATAGTGGGGTTGAGGAAACGTAGGAATGCGTTTTGAGGTAAAAAATTCCCTGATGGAAATGGCCGTGTGACACGGGGCATTGTCATGATGAAGCATCCACTTGTCTGCAATGTCTGGTCTCACGCGAATCACTCTTTTCCTGAGCCTTTCAAGGACACCTTTATAAAACATTTGGTTGACAGTTTGTCCTGGAGGAACAAATTGCTTATGCACGATACCCCCTCTGTCAAAAAAGCAAATCAGCATTGTTTTGATCTTTGATTTGCTCATTCGACTTTTTTTTCGGTCAAGAAAATGACGGAGTGTGCCACTCTTCGCCTTGTTTCAGGATCGTACTCAAATATCCAGGATTCATCACCTGTGATCACACGATTGAAGAATTCCTGGTTTCTTCGATTGTAAAAATGGAACCCCCTTTGTACAAATTAAGAAAATTAAATTAAATTAAATTATAACGTTCGTAGGTGACTTACATAAATAATATAATTGTTATACACCTATAAAATACATTGTGTGTGTATATATATATATATATATATTATATATATATATATATATATATATATATATATATATACACACTCAATCGTATTTACTCGAACATATGTCGACCCCCCAAAGTTTAATTTAATTTTCAGGAAAAAATTGATAGAAATTTTTTTTCCACCAAATAAAATTTTACACCGATTTTTTTTTTTTTGTGTTCAGTCATTTGACTGGTTTGATGCAGCTCTCCAAGATTCCCTATCTAGTGCTAGTCGTTTCATTTCAGTATACCCTCTACATCCTACATCCCCAACAATTTGTTTTACATACTCCAAACGTGGCCTGCCTACACAATTTTTCCCTTCTACCTGTCCTTCCAATATTAAAGCGACTATTCTAGGATGCCTTAGTATGTGGCCTATAAGTCTGTCTCTTCTTTTAACTATATTTTTCCAAATCCTACTTTCTTCATCTATTTGCCGCAATACCTCTTCATTTGTCACTTTACCCACCCATCTGATTTTTAACATTCTCCTATACCACCACATTTCAAAAGCTTCTAATCTTTTCTTCTCAGATACTCCGATTGTCCAAGTTTCACTTCCATATAAAGCGACACTCCAAACATACACTTTCAAAAATCTTTTCCTGACATTTAAATTCATTTTTGATGTAAACAAATTATATTTCTTACTGAAGGCTCGTTTAGCTTGTGCTATTCGGCATTTTATATCGCTCCTGCTTCGTCCATCTTTAGTAATTTTACTTCCCAAATAACAAAATTCTTCTACCTCCATAATCTTTTCTCCTCCTATTTTCACATTCAGTGGTCCATCTTTGTTATTTCTACTACATTTCATTACTTTTGTTTTGTTCTTGTTTATTTTTATGCGATAGTTTTTGCGTAGGACTTCATCTATGCCGTTCATTGTTTCTTCTAAATCCTTTTTACTCTCGGCTAGAATTACTATATCATCAGCAAATCGTAGCATCTTTATCTTTTCACCTTGTACTGTTACTCCGAATCTAAATTGTTCTTTAACATCATTAACTGCTAGTTCCATGTAAAGATTAAAAAGTAACGGCGATATGGAACATCCTTGTCGGACTCCCTTTCTTATTAGGGCTTCTTTCTTATGTTCTTCAATTGTTATTGTTGCTGTTTGGTTCCTGTACATGTTAGCAATTGTTCTTCTATCTCTGTATTTGAACCCTAATTTTTTTAAAATGCTGAACATTTTATTCCAGTCTACGTTATCAAAAGCCTTTTCTAGGTCTATAAACGCCAAGTATGTTGGTTTGTTTTTCTTTAATCTTCCTTCTACTATTAATCTGAGGCCTAAAATTGCTTCCCTTGTCCCTATACTTTTCCTGAAACCAAATTGGTCTTCTCCTAACACTTCTTCCACTCTCCTCTCAATTCTTCTGTATAAAATTCTAGTTAAGATTTTTGCACCGATAAAAAAAAAAATTTCGAAATTTATTAAACATAATTATACAATACTACACGTACTTTTTATTATATTATATTACCATTAAATTAGTATCTTAAATCTTATATCTAAACAGCATCATAAAAAAAATGTCAAATTATTATTAAGAACTACTTTAAAAAAATAATGATTGCAATTTTAAAATTTTTATTGAAATTTTATTTCTACATTTTCATTAAAAAAAATTGTATTAACAAAATTCACTACTTCATAAAACTTCAGTCACAGCACATGAAAACTAACTTGAACTGACGCTATCATCATCACTACTGACAACTGAAAATAATATGACATTTTAATTATTTGATTCTTCCCACATATCATCTTCAGTTCCTTGTAACGTGTTGCTAATGCATCGTTTTTAAATCCTGTTATCGAGTTCGATAACTTAATAAAATTCACATAATAAGCTCAAGGAGGGAATTTTTATTCTTCCAGTAGGAGTTAGCTTATGATTGTTGCTTCCTATCCAACAATTATAACTTTTTTTAAGATTATGTTGAAAAGCTTACTCACAACTGCATCTAAAACTGTCACTGTGAAGTTATACTACCACGTATTATAACTCAATTCTTATTAAGCTTTTTTACTTCCGAATTTACATTTTCAGTCAAATGATCCCTGAATTCATTTAATATTAACATGGATCGCTGTATTCTAAAACCAAAGTTTCTGGACCAGACCGTTTTAAACCAATCTTTGACCAAAAATTAATTAGGTACTTTTAATAGCTAATAATAATAATAATAACTGTAGATATTACTATAAATATAAACTATATTAAGCACCAATCACGAATAAAGAAACGAAAATAAACTACGGAACAACTTAAAATTCGAATCCGAATCGGCCCCACGTATAATGACGTCTGGTTTTATTCGATGTTGACGAGCATCTCAACTCCAGTTGGGATTTTGAAACGATCAACAAATAAAAAACAATCTCAGGGAAGATTCACAGGCAGCCGTCTTTTACCAGATCAAACCAGGATTTATTACCCGTATTTAGATAACCAAAGCATGGACCTAGCGGAGTCTAATCTAAAATCACAAACGTAAATGGAGAAAAATTACACCGGTCAACAAAACTTAATTTTTTGTTTGTAGTTATCGCCTGGTGAAAGCGTTCTCCATGCTCGTCACTGATAGCGCAAAGATTGTTAGAGAAAAAATCCAAATGTGAATGAAAGAAATGAATTTTGAGTGACATGCTACACCTAAGTTCTTTGTAGTTTTGAAGGCGTTCACTCGCAAGTTCCTGTAGTTACAGGTCTTATGGTTTCCAAGGAAGTTGTTTACCACATTTTGAAATGATTCCCATGAAGCAACCTCCAAGTCATTCAAACATTCTTCAAACGCCGGATCACTCATTAGTTTTCTTACTTGTGATACAACAAATATACCTTCCTTTATTTTAGTATCGCTTATATTACGGAATTTGTTTTTTTTTTAGAAACTGAAGCTCTGCACCACTACGATCCATTGTTTTAACAAGATTTTTTAATAAACCCAGTTTAATGTGTAAGGGCGGAAGATAACTTTTTCTGGTTTTACTAATGCCTGACTAACAACATTCTTCTCTCCTATAGTCAGTACCTTTATCTTTGGCCACTGCTCTTTTATGTAATGGTTTTTCCTATCCCTGCTGTCCCACTTGCACAAAAAGCAACGGAACTTAGTGTATCTGTTATTACTTTCAGATCTCCACAAATATTTCTCATATTAAATCCTGCTCAATACAAGTTTCATATTTTCATAGACTCCTTCATGTGTCTATTTCACATTGGAAATGTGAAGTAGAACAGCTTTCAAAAAACAAAGTTTTGTTTAGAAAATAAAAATTCGTCATCGTCAGGATAGTGCATATGATCCAAGGCTTCCAGTAAAGAGTCCACATCATTACAGTATATTAAATTTTCGTACTGAGAAAAGAAGAGTTCAAATTCTGACTGTCTGTCATGGAAAGCACTTATTTTAGTGTTTGATTGTAAAAGATGCCATCCTTTCAGTCTTGATGTCAGTATTTCTGCTTGATTCTTTGATAATTTTACATCTAATCCAGATCATTTAATTCTGACTGATTAATTTAATGGGGTTCAGTATATCTATTTTCTTAAAAGTTTGGATCATCGCCTGGTAAGCCAGCACAGGATTCGACATTTTCATCTTCATCTAAGTTCCATGTTTCTGGTGGTACTGGAATTGGAAGCTCTTGGCTATGTGGCACTGACCTCATGGCAGAGGGAATATCAGGGTATTTAGCAGTACGTCTAGTTTTACCTGTTATCCTAGGTATCTTTATTACACAAAAATAAGTCTGAAGTGTGATCCTTCGGTTCTCTCAAACCATTGGAATTGCACTCACTTTACTAAACGTTTTACTTTTCTGTGCTATTCGTTTGACTTACAATTTAATTGAAGAAAACCCAAAGGAATTAATTACAAATTGTATATAAATAATCCCCGTTTTCCTTTTATTCTTATGCGATAAAACAATTTTAATTTTCCGCAACTTTGTTAACAGATTATATAGAAAACTTAATCTCGAAGTATATTTAAGAATCTAGTTATGTATACAATTTAAGAATTGTTTTAAATTTTACGAGGGTCGTTTTCAATACGGCGATCTTTTTGGCTCTCGGTAAAGAAAGGGAAATTTTTTTACTGAACTATACGTTTTAGTGTGCATACATATTTTTATGATTGGTAAAAAGAATTAAGAAAGAAAAGAATTTTCCTATTAAAACTATTTGCAATATATGATATCTATAAAAGAAGAATACAATTGCCTTAAAGAGCTGTACAAAGTACAATGCCTTCTTACTATTCAATACTTACGTGAAGCGACCGTATTATTTCCTAACAGTCGGCGCACGTTTCCGCCAGTTTTAACGGGAAATGTTTTTTCCTTTACAACTCTTTTTCTAGCCCAATTTTAATTAAAATTATATACTATCATAAAAATATATGTAAATATAAAACAAAATGTATCTTAAGAAAAAAACAAAATATTCTACCTTTACTTAGAGCTGAGACATTTTTTTTTTTTTTTTTTTTTTTTTTTTTTTTTTAATGACTACCATATTGAAATTTACCGTCGTAAAACATGTCTATGATTAAATATTAATTTGTATTCATTCTATTAACGAATATTAAAATTATACAACGAGGAAATAGACAAAAAAGTAAGTAAATTTTATGAATAAATTACTGTATTACGTATAAGAGTTTCTTCAAATAAATTGAAACTTTATAAAGAACGCAGAAAATAACATGGTTTAATGTGGTATAAAACTCTTCTTTCTTTCATGAAGCAGTTGATGAAATTATTCAAAGGTATGTTTTGTCTTTAATGTCGCATACTATAATAATTCAATGCAGTTATGTCACACACTAAGAGCTTGTCGTTTAGTAATTTTGAAATCAACATAGATATCAGATCTGATCAGCACAGCTCAGTACAGTATAAGCCAATTGTTTATGCAGGCCAGTTTGTTTACCTACCAATAATGCAATTTGCAAACGTAATTTGTATTAGACGCATAATATTATACAAATACTACTATATTCTGTTTATTGGTACAGGATTCCTATACCCCCTTGATTCGTTCATTCACTTACTCATACTCTATTATATACAAAATATGCATGAGTACGCCGCTTTAGTTGTTAACCAATTATTGTGACATGATTGAAGGCATAGACTTAGACAATAATATCCTTGCCAATTATCAATGTACATATATTTCAATATTGAAAAAAACAGCAATGATAATTTATAAAAGTTCTCTTAGACTAATTAAACAATACGCAGTATAAAATAAAATAAATTTTTTTTGTACATTGTCTAGGGAATTTCTTTCATATTATCTTTCTGATTCACAAAAAAATTGCTAAATTTAATTTATTTATTCTTAGAAAAATCTTAATATCGACAGGAAAAAAGTATAAATGGAACCTACACAAATTTTATAAACAATTTTATTTTTTATAAAAAAAAATTGCCGAATTCGTTTCAAAGAAAGAATTCTCTAACTCTCCTTCCCAAAATTTATAAAAAACAAGTGTTCTTGTACAAAACCTGTAGAATTTTATCGTGAAATTAGACCCGAAGCAGTAAATTCTACCACTCCCATCCAAAAATGATATAATTTAAATTATATTATTTTTATTATGCTATATTTTTTAAAATAAAAGTATTTTATTTATTTACTGAATTTTTTCAAATTCCAAAAATAATTATCGCACCGTTGAATTATATTCGCCTATAACGTAGCGAAGGCTAAGTTGAAAATTAGATTATGGGAAAAAATAATGAAGGAAAGATTAAAAATCTGAAATTTGCAATTTGTGTTAAACGCATAATACTGTAATATGACCGGTATAGCGGACCGAGTAACGGATTCCTGCCAATTAAGAAAACAGTAGAAAATATAGTAATGTAATAAACCAGAAGGGATCTAAAAAGAATCTTTTTTCTAAGGCTAACAGCTCCGTTTAACAATCGTACTTTGTAATACTGCCCGTTCCATGAGAAGAATTACCCGACCAGATTAGGAATTCATGGGAAACTGTAAGGAATCTGTCGATCATTCTCACGCTTCAACTTGGGTCTGGTTCCGCAGGTCAAGAGGATAGGAGTATAAATACTACAGGAAAGACGAGTTAAGACCAGTTTTAAGCGAGAATATTCTGCGAGGAGTATTCGGCGAGTACTGTGTGAAACGAGTACAAGCGAGTGCCGCGATTGTAAAACGGCGTTATCTGTCAAAGTATAGTACTGCAGGGTGCAGCGTGTGTACGACGTGATTGTTACAAGCATTCTAGTTAGGACATTACATGAATACAGGAAGCTGTTCGGTGAGTTAGTGGCTGACAATTAGAGAAAGGGATTAAATTGTTAAATTCATTTATAAACTATCGGGTAGTTTTATTTGTGAACAGGAAAGATATTTGCACTGAAAGAACTTAGTCTAATCTTATCTTCGTATAATACAATGCCAGTTGTTAAAAGTGTTTATATTAACTAGCAGCCATTATAATGTCTTTAGTCAATGGGATTGAATTCTAGTTTATATGTTTAACTACCTGTAAATAAATCCTGACTTTACTTTAAATTCTATTTTGTAAGTAATCATCCTTTATTATTACTATTATTGTTATTATTGACATTAATTATTATTATTAATTTGTCTTATTTTAATTATGTTCTTAAACTAAGAAACTGTAATTATCTAAACATTTTCCTGTGCTAATCTCTCTATATCCGATCGAGTTGCGAATAGGCGACAATATTATACAAATACAACTATATTCTGTTTATTGATATACGATTCCTATTCCCGTTCTATTCATTCATTTACTCACACTCTATAATATACAAACATATGCGTGAGTACGCCGCTTTAGTTGTTAACCAATTATTGTGACATGATTTAAGGCATAGACTTAGACAATAATATCCTTGCCAATTATCAATGTAAATAGTACTTCAACATTGAAAAAAAAAAAAAACAGCAATGATAAATTTCTAACAGTTTTCTTAAACTAATTAAACAATACCCAATATAATATAAAATAAAAAAAAATTGTGCACTGTCTAGGACAGTGATTCCAAAACTGTGCTCCGCGGCCTCTTCACAGTGGCGCCGCGAAATATTGTAAAAGCTTTATAATTAATTGAATCAAAACATTTATAATTATTAATTTAATGTTAATAAAGTGAAAAATTAATGAAGATACACGAGTTTTATTTACTTTTACCTCTTACTTACGAGTAGTCATACTTTTACTTTGGGTAGAGCGCCATGGAAACATTTTAATTGAAAACGGGCGCCGCGACTCGAATAAGTTTGGGAACCACTGATCTAGGACATTTCTTTCATATTTTATCTTTCTGATTCCCAAAAAAAATTGCTAAATTAGACTGACTATAGGCTCAAATTTAATTTATTTATTCTAAAAAAATCTTAATACCGAAGGAAAACACTATTTTTAAAGGTAGCCTACGTACATTTTAAAAACAATTTTCTTTTTTATAAAAATTTTGTCGAATTCGTTTGAGAGAAAGATTTCTCTTACTCTCCTTCCAAAAATTTATAAAAAAGTCATTTCTACAGAAACTAGAATGTTATCGTGAAATTATACCTGAAGCAGTAAATTCTTCCACTCCCACCCAAAACTGATATAATTTAATATATATTATTTTTATTGTTATATTTCTTTTAAATAAAAATATTTTACTTATTTACTGAATTTTTTTTCTAATTCCAAAAATAATTATCGCACCGTTAAATTATATTCGCCTATAACGTAGCCAAGCCTAAGTTGAAAATTAGATTATACGAAAAAATAATGAAGTAAATATACATATATAATGCATATAATTGAAATTTTTCTAATAATATAAGTCCAAACCAGTTAGTCCGAACAATCGTTAATCTCTATTAGTTCTAATTACTGAGGTTTTACTGCATGTAAAAACAAGTGGGGGAAAAACTATTATTACTCTTGTCTTTTTCAGTAAGAAGTTATCCAAGCATTATCGTGTAGGGCGTATGGTAGAAGAAATGAAGATGATGCGAGTGATATTTCATGGTCGTGGGGTGTGATTACGCTTACAGATAAAATTGGGAGTACTTTAACAGTTTCCTAGGCGTACCTTAACTAACCTAATTTCTCTCATTTCAATTTACTCTGATTATCCCCTCTACAACGTACTTTCAACCTACAAATAACTACACATTCAAAGGCATCAAAAACGGTAGTTTTTGATGCCGTTTACTGCGCTATCAATGTCTACTATCAATGTCGGTAACTGTATTCGTACTTATTTCCTTAAAATGTGTTCGTCCTACCATTTTCTCTTGTTTCAAAGAAATAGATTTTAGCCTGGAGGACGTATTATAGTAAAATAATTTATAATCATAAAACACAACATAAAATGAATTTAACTTAAAATGATGTTTTTTAAAACCAATTGGAGAACACAAACAGAACAAATCAGAAAAAATACAGTTATCTGTAAACAAATTACACTGCCCAACAATGAGAATACTTCGGGCTCAAAAATAACTTATTCTTATTTATTTCCATCTGCTGAATTCAAAAATAACCGATTAGGTCTTGCTTTGAAGCTACAATGACGTGTTTTTTTTTACCAAATCTACATTTTTAGTTTGGAGGTAATTTTGTTTTTGGAAATGTCACACCTGTTAAATGACAAACACAACGTTCTCCAACTGTTTGTAGGTTATAAACATTATTACTGTTGCTGTGACTTTCATATTGTTTGTGTTGTAATTAGTGCAGAATTTCTGGTTTAAATCAAAATGTCACGGAAATGTGTAAACTCAGTGAATAATTTTTGTTGTGGTAAAATAACATTTTCGTCACAGAAACACACCTGACTTCTCTTTTGAAGACTGCTTATCAGCAGTACTTTAGTATGAAGGTAGGGGACCAGGATAAATCATGGGCTTCACATATACGTTGCAACTCTTGTTCAGTTATACTAGGAGAATGGCTGAAAAATAAAAAAAAAACGTTCTATAGTTCTTGCTGTGCCTATGGTTTGGCGGGAGCCTACAAACCGTACAGATAACTGCTATTTCTGCTGGACTCCACCTACCTATGAAGGGAGGATTGTCAATGAAGAAAAGAGGAACAGCTCAATACCCTAATCTTCTAACTGCTATTCGACCTATTCCACATTCACATAGTTTACCAGTTCCTACACCACCCCAAAATTATGAGCTTGAAGTAGAAAATGAAAACAGTGTGGGTGAAGAGGAACCCAACAAGCCTTCCACATCCCATGACTCTGATTTTGACGAAAAAGATGATAAACCGCACAGACTGAGTCAAGCGGAATTAAGTGATCTCATTCGAGACCTTGATTTACCGAAGGAGAAGGCAGAACTTCTAGGGTCAAGACTACAGCAATAGAATCTTCTCCAACCTTACGTCAGGGTTCTCCTGACGTAAGGTTGCAACCTTACGACAATCTTCTCCAACCTTCCTTTTTTGACAAGAAAAACAATCTTGTTGTTTGCTGCGACGTTAATGGCTTGATGAAATGTTTGAATCTGAATCATGATCCAACTGACTGGAGGCTATTCATACAGACTCCTCCAAGCTTAGTTTGAAAGATGTAATACTGCACAACGGCAACCGTCTTGCTTCTATTCCTGTTGGTCATGCAGTTCACATGAAGGAGACTTATGCAAACATGGCAATCCTCCTACACTCAATCAAATATGCTGAACACAAGTGGAACATCTATGGCGATCTAAAAGTCACCGCTGTACACTAAATACTACTGCTTTTTATGTATATGGGACAGTAGGGATAGGAAATCACATTATATTCAAGCAGACTAGCCTGCAAGAAATCTTAACTCTAGCGAGAAAAATGTCGCTGCCGAGCCTCTTGTGGACCCAAAAGATGTTCTTCTTTCACTCCTTCATATAAAGCTGGGTTTGATGAAAAATATTATCAAAAGGATGAACCGAGAAAAACAGGCCTTTAAGTAAAAGACAAATTTCCTACATTAAGTGATGTAAAAGTTAAGAAAGGTATTTTTGCTGGGCCGCAAATTCGACAACTGGTAAAGGCTCCTTGGAAGGGAAAGAAAAGGAAGCTTGGTAAGCCTTAAACGGGGCCACTAATGCATTTTTAGGCAACAAAAGAGAGGAAAACTACAGTCAGTTGGTGGCAGTACTTCAGCAAAAATAACATCAACTCGGGTGCAACATGTCCCTTAAAATCCATTTTCTCCACTCACACCTGGACTTTTTCCCTCCTAGTTGTGGAGTTGTCAGTGATGAACACAGAGAAAGAATCCATCAGGATATTTCTGTAATCTAACAAAGATATCAGGGCCGTTGGAATGAATCAATGCTTGCGGATTACTGCTGGTCTGTGTGTAGGGTTGCTCCAGAACTCACTTACAAGAAGAATTCCAAAAGACAACGATCTCATGAAACCACCACATGATTCTCTTCAGAACCAACCAACTACCAGGTATTCTTCCATCAATTAAGAACTCTTAGAATGTAACTGTCATTAAAAAAATGTCAAACGGACTTTCTATGTTGTTGGTATATGTAATTAAAATGTATCGTTTTCTTTTAATCCGTTAAAATCAAATACTTCCACCTATTGTATATCACAGAAACTAGAGCTAATAAAATTTTTTCTGTCATATTCGTTTTTTTCAACCCAAAATTAGTAAGATTTGACTCATGAAGGGAAGGAAACATTCAAAAAAATTCTTTTTGTTGGGCAGTGTTATCAATTCGTAATTCTGAGCAATTATTTAATCAACTTCAGTTTGTTCATACTTTAACATACTATAGCTGATATGCTTAGGATCAGGAAAACACACGCTCTAAATGTCGGAAAGCGGTTTGCACAGTACCGATAACGCGGGGCGAACTTTGACCTTGCAGATATCACTCGCTGTGCAACCGCTTTCCGAGATTTAGATTTTGTTTTCCTCTTTCTAAGCATATCCACTGTGGTGTATTAACGTATGAAAAAAATTAAGTTGATCAAGTAATTACTCAGAATTACTATTTAATTTATAATAAGAAATAAAATATAACAAATTTTTTTAATACCAGAGTGATACCAATTTCTGGTGACGGAAATTACAGGTTTAATAGGCTAGGTTAGGGTAACTAACGATTCCGTGTTCTGAATTTCGTACGATATCAACATAACCTAATCAAACAAAACGTAAGGCTTGCTAACCTTGTCTAATTAACCTTAATATTAAATTGGTCTATCGTTAAGCTGAGTCCATAATTATATACAACCAGTTATTTAGTCCGAAAATACTGTAGGCTACATTACAATTGTACAGTACTGAATTACGAAATCTTTGGTGACGGTACTTAATAAAGTACGAGGGACGTAACTCGAATGAGAGGCGTTTCCAACGAATAATGTAAATTACAACGAATAACTTAGGTCCTAAATAAGGTATATTCGAAATTTCATCAAAATCGGGGACGAGTGCCTAATCGCATATAATCAGGTGACAATATGTAATTAAACTAAAAAACTTTTAAAAGTTACATAAAAAAAAACACTTTTTCTTTTAATGAAAGTATAGTAGCATGATTCTCAATTCAAAATTACACACAACTGCTGGATTTCAGTAAGAGTATGGTATTTGTCAACCCTATCAACAGACGTAACGGTAAGTGCCTGTACTTCATTATCTCTATAAAAATAAAGATGTGCATACAATTTATGTAGAGTAATGGAGTGAATATTGTCATAAAAAATCAGACTGGTAAATAAAAGGAAAGAAATTTAAAATTAAATGTAATTTTAGTTTTAAAATCTCAATGCATCTCAATATCGCAATCGAGTTGATATATAAACGGATTAATTTCGACGAAAAATCACTCTCGTTGTTTTATAATTAGAACTCTTTTGATAAAAATGATAAAATTAACACAGATTTTCATCAAAATAAGGAAAATATATTTTATTAAAGATTCTTAAAAACTAATAAAAAAATTATTCTCAAAATAAATAAAAAAAACGAATTAAATTTAAATCGTCATCCATAAATCCAAATCTGTACAATACTACACAACCTCTAATTAAAAAAACAAAAAATATAAAAAAAAAACAAGAAACTCGATCAAAAAAAAAAATTAACCCCACAGAATAAAAAACAAAATAAATTGTTTTGTTGACCGTGTCTGCGCGTGGCAGAAAAGATGAAGAACCTAAGTTAGTCAAGGTAAATCGAAGCATGTCACATTCGCCATGCGGAAGGGTGACTGTCCCAGTGGGTACTTAGACGCTTGATCCCACAAACAAAGACTGTGCGATACTTAGGACTTCACCTGGCTCAGCGTTTGACCTGGAAGTGTCACGTGAGGATGAAGAGAAAACAACTAAACGCAAGGTATCAGGAACTACATTTACTGCTACGGAGAAACTCGGGTCTCACGTTAACCAACAAGATATTAATTTACAAGGCATCCTGCGACCAATCTGGACGTAAGTTGTGAAGTTGTGGGGAACAGCTACTACTATTAACATTCCAGAACAAAGTAACGAGGACAATTGCTGAAACACCAGTTCTTCACGCGGAATAATGAAATTCACGATTATATAGAGCTTCCGTCGGTTCGTGAGATTGCACGGCAGTGCACTGTTAAATATCAGCAGAGACTAGCAAAATCATGTCAAGCCCTTTGAAGCTAATCTACTCGATAACAGCACGGACGTCCGACGGTTGAAACGTCTCCATGCACTCGACTTAGGGACTACTGCATGACAGTCTGAAATTTGACAACGCCAAATCTAGTAGTACTGTTTTTATTTTTCTTTGTCTTTGTTTTTTATTTCTATTCTTTGTTATTAATGTTTGGTTTCTGTGGACTATGAGGTGTTGAGATAAATATTTTTAAGATTTAAGAATGGACTTGATATTACATATTGGAATTTAAGATTACTTGTAACTATTTTTGTGAATTACTTATTTTACTACGTAATTACTTATCACGTGCTTTTTGTCAAGTGACTTACTTATGGCTTCATTTGGAGAGCCAATTATAATTAAACTAGTTGAAAAAAAAAAAAATTGTTTTAACTGATAAAAATAAAATAAGACTAATTTTAGGTTATACTCATTAGATTATATTATTTCAAAATCTCAAATTAACAATTTATAATCATAAAATAGTAGAAAATATGCATACGTTACATAGAAATTACATTTGTAATTTCAATTTCAATTGTCTTGAAACATCAAGACTTCCCGTTTGGGAGTCAAGTGAATTTCCGCCAAAAATTACACACGAGAAAAAAACTATAGAAAACGACAAAAAAAAAGTCGCGACTTTCGTTCACGAAAAACATACACAAACATGATAACTGGTAATACAGCTTTTTTATTTTTAAAAAAAGAAGATATTTTCACTACTAATATTCATTAATTGACACGATTACATGTTTTTACTCTTTTCTCATCACGAAAAATGAAACCGCCATTTTTATTCTGTGACAGGAAGCAGGCAAAAGTTTCGTCTATATTTCGTCAGATGGCGCAGGCTAACCCACTGGGTTGGTCTAATTGTGAACGCGTCTTCCCAAATCAGCTGATTTTGAAGTCGAGAGTTCCAGCGTTCAAGTCCTAGTAACGTCAGTTATTTTTACATGGATTTGAATACTAGATCGTGAATACCGGTGTTCTTGGTGGTTGGGTTTCAATTAACCGTACATCTCAGGAATGGTCGAACTGAGACTGTACAAGACTACACTTCATTTACACTCATACATATCATCCTCTGAAATATTATCTGAAAGGTAATTACCGGAGGCTAAACAGGAAAAAGAAAAAAAGAAGATGGCGCAGGCTACAATCACATGTTTTAGTCTTACCTCATCAAGAAAAATGAAACCGCCACTTTTCCATCTTTATTTCATCAGATGACACAAGCTATCAATCAGGGTTCAGAAAATACTAGGATATGTATCAAAAGGTTATTATGAAAAAAAACTGTTAATAAATTATATAATTAATATAATAATTATATACATGTAATAATAATAATGAATAATAATTATTAACAAAAATTTTAATTAAAGTAATTACATTTTTCTGTATTATTATTATTATTATTATGAAGGGTAAACATAGTAAAATTACAGCTGAATTACGATCAACTGGTCTACGATAAGGTAATTTCCAATTAAATGGAAATAGTACACAATTTGAAATAAGTGTTTGTTGTCAGTAAAACAATGTTTTTGGTTTTGATGATAACGGTTTTGTTACTGATATCAATAGACAACGACGATCATTGCTGGGAGTGTAAGGAAATCCACAACTACAATCTAAAGGTAATTTTTATGTATTGTATTGACTGTTTTATTAAATTGATCTAAAAACATTGTTCTTTATTTACTTCATGTCATCATATACATCGGTTTCCCGTTATAGCTATCAAATCGTATTCTTAGTGTCAAAATTGAATGCCAGTTATTTTCTCAGCGATTGGACAGTATACGTCATGCCTAAAATGAACGGTTCAATATCAGTTCCCCGTAAAAGCATAAGCATCTATAGCTACAGCTGAAACTGAATGCCAAACATTAATTCTCTAAACGTCAATTATAAATTATTTTATTATATTTAAAACGTACATGTTAATGTTGCAAGTACCTTGTAGTGAATGATTACATAAAGAAAGATGTCCAAGATATTCTACAGTTGCCTATATATTTTTCTTAGAGAAGAACAAATAATCAACATACACTTTATTATGACATAAGAAAAAACTGATAATACAACCACCAAAAATAGAAAGAATTTCATTGAAAAGGTTTAAGTGAATTTCCTTACAGCAGAAACAGAATGATTTAAACAAATGGTATATATTATAAACTCCCAAAAAATAGTTACAGTGTAACGGTATCAATTCATAAATTCTTAAAAAACACTAATTCTTTGCTTCAAACGCAGAGAAAAAATATTTAATGAATTAAGTCGTGCGAAAACTTGAAAAATATTACAAAATTTCACTGGCCACGGAGCTGTTTCAAAGTATAACGACCAACTGCTTTAGAAAAATCAGGAAAAAAACCCAGCTACTCCTCATCATTATGAGCAACATTATTTTACTATTAGGTAGATTTCATAAGAAAGCTGCATATTGTAATGGGTACCAAGATTAGACTTACGGAAAATTTCGATATATCTTCTCGTTTCACATCCCTCAAACCCCAAAACCACCGTCAGCTCAAATGTTTATATAATTTATCTATATATATAATTTCACTTTCTTGTGGACACGATAACTGTCGTAATTTTGCACCAATCACTTTCAAATTGCTCCTTAAAAATAACTAGTCTTATTAAAATAACTTTCTTATTAAGTAAAATATCGAATTCGTTTAAAATTCCTACTATTCTTTGAATAAGGGCCAAAAAGCTATCTAGGTAAAGTTTTTTGATATCACCAACCATTGGTCCAGGGGGTGGAAAAAATGGGATTTCCAACACAAAAAAATCATGCCTCCCTAAAAAGGTACAGTATCGAATCGGTTTAAAGTGGTCACTAGTCCTCTAAACATTACCTAAAACTTTTATCTAAAACAATTTTTGATCCGACCAACCCTTACGGCAAGGGATAACCAAAATGTTGCTGGAATTGTAAGAAGATGGGGCTTGTCATATGATAAACATGTGAAACTTTTTTTCACATGCAACCATTGTCGTATTGAGTAAATTTGAAGTTTTTCTTAACTTTAAGGTGAAAATCTTCTTTATTCTCTACTTAGCACCGGTGAAATCTATCTCCGCCTTCCGGCGTGCCGAAAGAGATTTTTCATTATTTACTAATTGAAACAGCCCCATGGCGAGTCCATAAAAGAGTCATATCTATGGTCATTATCGATGGAAACAGGTAGCGTATGAAAAAATGCCATGCCCGACCGGAATTCGAACCCGGGACCTCCGCGCAAAATACCGAGACGCACCTACTAAGCCACACAGGGCGACTATTACATTTTTAACATTTTCTCAATTAAAAGAGATCAATAAAGTGTTTTTTAATGTTAAAAATTTACTTATATTTTTTATCCGAATAGTTCACCTTGGAACACGTTAGATCCATTTATTTGCGGTACTTTCGTTTTTTCTGTTTTTCTATCTGCCCTCTTCACTTTTCTGATATCTCTTTCCTTCGTTCTTCAGAAAGTTCAGCTCAGTTGTTCTTGCGTTTTGGCGGTTCTTGGAATCTTTTATTTCATCTTTTAATATTTATTCTTCTCTTATACTTTCTTCAGTTCTTTCAGGTCTTCTTGGACTTGTGTGAAACATTTGCCTTTAGTTTTTTATTCTGGAAGAAATAAAAAATTTGTTTAGACAATCTACTGTTATTAATTCTAAATAAATGGAAGTAAAATGCAATTCATAGTTTACTTATCGTATTTGACGATTTTTCAATTTTAGTATAAAGTCTGTTATTTGGAATTAATTTTACCTGATTATTTTGAAATTTAGGATCTAACATTTTTCTTATAATTTTCCTTTCTTTTTTCTACATTTTCTAGTACACTTATGTTACAGTCTTAGGGTTTCTGCCGCATAGAGAGATTAAAAAGATTAGCCTTTAGATGTTGAAATTTTGGATTAGGACTGTTGTAGCATCTAGTTGTGCACCTCCCCTTTTTATTTCAATCGATTGAACCAAAAGTGTCCAAAAAGGCCCAAAAAATTGGATTTTGGACTTTTTCTTAACTGCAATAATAAGCCCTCATTGAGAACTTTTCAACGATATATCATAAGTGGTACTTATTTTCACTGGTTCCGAGTTATAGCCAAATAAAAGTTTAATTAATGAAATATTTGGATCTTACAAGTGGAAGGCACATCGGTTCGAATCAGACTTCATATACTTTTTTTTAATTTCAATATATTGATTTATTAATAATTTTTAACCTCTGATTGTAAAAAAAATTAACGATAAATACCAATTCAATAATAACCATAATTTTTTTTTTAAATATCAGATGTTATTAATGAAATAAAATTTTACGTAATTTTCATTTAAAAAAATGTGTATATGCAATTTAATAGGGGTAGAAGGAAGTCATGTGTTGTCCATATCAGATTTTTTATTATTTATTCTAAGGAAATTCGGGCAGTTCTTATCATTAATCAAATTTTCGTTTTCTCAAAAGCGATTTTTAATCCCATATTAGCAGCTTGTTTTTCTAGTTCTTTAATTTGTTGTTCAGCTTCTTTCCAGACTTTAATGCTGCATCATCAGCGAAAGCTAAACAGTTAATCTTTAGCCCTTTAGTTCCCGGTCTTATTTTGCCATTTTTGTCTAAATTTTTGTTCCATTCTCTAACTGCCTTTTCAAGAGCACAGTTAAAAAGTGGTGGAGAAAGTCCATCTCCTTGTCTTACGCCGGTTTCGATTGGAAAAGGATCAGATAATCTCCCAGAAGTTTTATTTTAAAGTATGTGTTAACGTTGCTTTGATTTACTATGCCGTCTTGTTATCTAAACCTAATTCTATTAATGTTGGAAAAAGTCATGTTCTATCGAATCTTTATGAAAACCAATAAAGTTATAAATATATGTTCTATTTTGATATTTACAATATTCTATAATATTTTTGAAATCAACGATTGTAATTTAATACTTTAACACCACAAAGACAACATTTTAAGTTTGTATTTGTTGGCTAATTACAGACCAAATAACTGAATACAAATTTGAAACTTCTAACAACAAAAGAAAAAAAATATATATGTAACCAGCAACGATTTTAATTGATCAAAATTCAGAAGTTCAGTTAATGACCGAATCTAGCCTAAACGACTTTTACGCGATTACTTCTCATTATAAAATTATGAAATGATCGTGTTAACAATAAAACTGAACTCATGGGGAATGATCTAAATGCATTCGTTATTTTCCGTAAACAATCGGTTATCTTCAACCCGACTGCAATTACGTCACTGCTTATCTGCGTTATGAACTGCATATATATCTATCTGCCTGTCAGTATAGTTGAACAATTATCAAATGCAAAAGTGAAGTAATTTTACACACATTAGAATTAATTTATATTGACAATTATTATTATTTATTACTTAAAATTGATTGAAATATATCCATATAAATTTATGTAAAATAATTTTATTTTAATGATAGACATGAAATGCATATTATTTAAAAATAACCAAAAAGATATATGTCTGGCGCCACTTATAAATAAGATTACTTTGTAAACCATAATTTATTCTTCCACTGTAGATCATAACGTATTACTAACTGTAATTTGAAATTTAGGTACTCTTTAACTACTTACCACTACATAGAGTAAACAGATTTAGAAATGATGCCAGGATTTTATTTTTAATGTTTTATAAATATATTTTTTAATGTATATATGTATATATATATTTTTTTTTTATGTATTTCTTTTTTTTGAAGATTACAATTTTGCTTCAATCACATAATATCCAATTCGAAAGATGATGATTTGTCTACAAACAGTGTGGAATATACTTTTGATTAGGATTCCACATGAGATCCTGCCTTTAATTGCCTGAGCAAATAAAGAATTACAATTGCCATAGAAAAATATAAATAAATATAGAAAAATACAATATGGAATCTTCCGTTTAAATTTAAATAAATACATAATTCTAATTTAAGCATGAGTAATGGATTCTAACAGTATATAAAGATTATCAATTAATTTTGGTGCATGGCGGGGTCTCTAACTGCACCGAGATCCCTTTCTGTTAAGATAGATAAAATTAAAATATTAAAATTAATCAAAAGAAGAATTTTTCTTTTAGCGACAAAAGAAAATGAGTTAACGAAATCGCTGATTGCAACTAAAAAAAAAGCTAAAGTATTCCCAGCTAACAATAATAAAAATGTAAAGAGTGAGAGCAAAAAAACAAAACAGAATGTATATTTTTTTAGAGGGGGAATAAATTTTGAGATGTTTTTCTAAAAATATTTATACATAGGCTAAGCTTTATAAATTTTCTTAAGTAAAATTTTCTCTAAATTTATAACCCCCTTCAATAAAGGCTACAATAAGAAAAAGAAAATTTTCACTTTTTGCATTTTAGGTCCTCAGGGTCTGCAATTTAAAAAAATTGTAGACATTTCTTGATAGCTCTATACATGAAATATAAACTTTCAAAACTTTTTTAAAAATATTGAAACCGAAGGGTGATACAGCAAAAAACATATATTTAAATTTTAAAAGGTGGAAGTTGATTTTTTTGAAAACGGTTTGTTTATTTATATAGGGAAAAACTGGTAAAACAGGACACAGTCTATTTCTCACCGTTAACTGCTGCAATCTTTTGTCTGAGGCAGGTATTAATGAGTTTAATCGACTATTAAATTGTGCAGTTGGCAGTGAATGAGAATAATCAAAAATATTTCTTTTTCCGTAAAAAAATTTAAATTTATCATTCTTCTAAACCACAGAAAATCAATCACATAGAGAACGTCTACCTCGCCGGACAACGTATTTATATCTAAGATGAACGCCTTAAGATAAACCATTCCTTAGCTATGGTTTTACGTCGAATAATTGATATTATCTTATTTTTGTTTTGTATGTACGCCATTTTTTCTACAATGCATAGTCGAGCAAAACAGATATCTGATGGTATGGCAAAACAGGAAAGTATCCAGTTTCCTCCGACTAGATTCATCCGTCAAATAACATATTTTTTCAATTTAACGTTTGTAACTGAACTATAAATGCCAAATTTTATGCTAAAACATAAATAGGCCTACATAATATAATATTAAATAACAGAAAAAAATAATTTTAAAAAAAAGGTACATACAGGTAGAGCAGTAACAATTAACATATTGGAAAATTGTGGGGCCTGCATTTAAGAAAGTTGCTCGTATACAAATTGCGATGAATGGATTAAAAAAAAAACCCAGGAATATGTCCTTTTAATGCGAATGTGTTCCCGAAATAGTTTGAACCAGCTGAAACAACAAATAGGTCTAGATAAATACAGTTGAATACCAGCAACAATTCGCAACAGACACTTGAGCCAGAAACACAGCCACCAACCAGTTCTTTACCAGAAATAATTACAGTTAACACATCTGTTAACCAAGAAATGCCGGGACTAGCGGGTTTGTAAAAAAACGTTATCATATCGTGTGCACAAAGCACTGTGTCTACGTCAAAAGATATTTCCATCGATTCAGTCATTGTTTTATAGCCCTACATTGCAAGATACACCACTGGCTTCCATTTAAAATTTTAATGTGTTTCCAAAGGATATATTTAAAATACTTCAAGTCGATCGGAAGAATAACAAAAACAAAGATGTTAAAAGAAAATGGAAGTTAATAATCCCAACTTCATCGCCATACCCACAAGAATTAGAAGACGCAGGAAAATCTGTAAAGAACATGAAATTAGGAAATCCTAAAATTAAAAATCGAGTTTTAGTTAAAACCGTTAGGGATAAATACGCAAGGAAGTCAAGACATGAAAAAATATAATCACAGGTAGCTCAGAGTCAGTGAAGGAAGAATATGAAGCCCCCTTCTACTGGGGGTATTTATTCAAATTCCAAATCACGTGAAGGATGGTTAGGCTCATGAAGCTTGCTCTGGATTAGATTCTGAAGATTGTGATTCGATTGTTTGTGAATTTTACAGCTTAGTGTAAATTAAGAAAAATTGTTATTCTAATTGCGATACTTAAAAATTAAAGTTAAAATTAATTATCTGGTATTATTCAAATCACTGTAAAATACAGGACTATCATAAAAGAATGGTGCGATTTCAGTAATTCATAGGAAGATTGTAGGGAAATTTCTAGATGTTATATTGGTATCCCTGAAAGCCTCCAACCCAAAAGTTAGTTTATCAGCAGTTGTAACCACAACGTCAGTTCTTGTATTGTTGTTGCGGAGAGTTTAGTGAGTTACTATGTTCTCGGATAAAGACTTAGCAAAGTGTTTTATTGATGGCCGAATTAAAATCCGTAGTATTAGTTCAACGTGCGTTTCGACGTGAATTCGGAAGAGATCCACCTCACAAAAATAACATAACATGTTAGTTTAAACGATTCGAAGAAACCGGATCGGTTAAGAAACAGAAATCAACCGGCAGACCAATTGTACCAGACGAAACGGTTGAACTAATTAGATAATCGGCAATTAGAAGTACTGGGAAGTCCATCCCCCGTCGAAGGGTCGAATTAGGCATTCCAAAATCAACAGTTCACAAAGTTTTACATAAAAAACTGAAATTACACGCTTATAAAATCCAAATACTGCAGGAATTGAAACCCGATGATGGTGTAAAACGTTACAATTTCGCTGTTGAAATGTCGGACAGAATAAGTGAAAACGAATCATTTTTAGACGATATAATTTTTACAGACGAAGCCACAATCCATGTGAATGGATGTGTTAACAGACACAATTCACGAATATGGGGCTCTGAAAACCCACACGCAATTATTGAGAAACAACGCGATTCGCCTAAAGTTAATGTTTGGTGTGGTGTGATGAAAAATCGTGTAATAAGGCCTTTCTTCTTTGCTGAAAAAACAATTAATGGAGTTGTGCATCTTGACGTGTTAACCGATTATTGCTTTCCTCAGCTGAACGAACTCGAAAACATTCATCGACTTCATTTCCAACAAGATGGTGCTCCCCCGAACTTCAATGCATCGGTCACGGACGCTTTGAACGAAAAATTTGGAGATCGATGGATAGGCCGGCAAGGACGCATACTTTGGCCTCCAAGGAGTCCAGACCTGACACCTTGCGATTTTTTCTTGTGGGGGTACATCAAAAGCGTTGATTATATACAAAAAATTCGCGACCTAAACCGCTTAAAAACAGGATTAATGAAGCAATTAACGAAGAAATGTTAACTAATGTTTGGAGAAAAGTTGAGTATCGTTTGGACATTTGTCGAGCGACTAAGGGCGCACATATTGAAATTTATTAATTATGTAAATAATGTTCGAGACGACAAATTTAAAAAATAAAAAACATAAAATGTAAGTAATTCTGTTTTAATTTAAACCATGTTCAAAACCGCACCATTCTTCTTTGATAACCCTGTATTATCTCTTGTGATTTCAGACAATAAATTTTATATGATATGAAAGCAATATAAGTTTATATTTACTTTCAATAGTTATCCTGTTTTATCTATCCGGTTAGCCAAAACAGGACACTTGCATATGTTTTCAAAGACCAGCTACTATAAAATCTAATAACTAGGAGAGTTTGTACATCTTGCTAATTTAATTAAGACTCAGAATTAATTAAATTTAATTATTATATTTGTAATAAATATTTACCTATTTTGAAGCTGGATAATAGAGATGTTGCACTAAATATCCGGTTTTGGCCAACTTTCCCCTATGCATAGTAGGTAAAAAATTCGCTTTAATAGTTTTCTCTAAATTGGGTCTGAAGAAAATCGAAATTAGCTTTTTCGCGATATCTCCCCACCCCCTAATGAATTTTTTAAAAATTAATGTGATCAGTGCCCCATACACAGAAATAGCTAAGCCAAATTTGAAGAAAATCGGTTTGATAATCCTGAGATGTAAGGCCAAATCAGTGCGACACACGTAACACGTACATGGTTTTTTGATCAAGATGAACAAGTTGGACCCTAAAACGTAAAGATTTGCAAAATCCGATACGCCATTTTTGACATGATAACCATACTTTCCCCTTTTCTATAGTTACTCTAGCTATATTCGCCGGGAAAGTAAAAAAATCAAAGTTCTTTACGTTATTGAAGATCTGAATCGGTTGACCCAACAACAGGTCAAACATAGTAAAAATTAAGTTACAGTATCAAAATAAATATAAAAAAAAAAATTATTCCAGAACCAAACTGTAGTAATCTTACGGAGAAAAGATAATGCATGAACATTTACTTGTCTTTACCACAACCAACTTTTGGCTATGGTAAAGACAAAGTTACGTCTCAGTCGGATAAAAAGTTATCCGTTTGTCTAAAAATTTCAACCAAACTGATCATATTTCGAACCAGTAACTCTCAGATTAGAAAATCTACACTTTGTAACAAAGACATCCTCAGTGGTATATATCCAAATATTATAACATTAATGTTTTAAAATAATAAAAATCCTATCGAATAACAAAAAGTAACATTTTTATCACTTCGGACGGAAACAAGTCGGCTTGATAATGCCGGTTGACATTAAAATAAAACAACGATGAAAAAAAATAATATATAAAACTCATTTCCAACAATACAAATTATTTGCGACATGTTTTGAATTTTAAACTCGTATATTTGAAACCTGGATGTACTTATATTTTATAAAACACACAAATCTTTGTAAAATTTCAACGAACCTCGAGTAATTTTTAAAATATTACAATGAAACGGGCTTTTTGTATTACAAACAAACAAATGTATACAATCAAACTTTGTATCTGTTTGAAGGCACATTTGTGTTTAAAAAACTAGATTGTATTAAAATATTTGTTTTAACAATCATTGCCAGTCAGTCAGTCAGTGATATCAACGTTATTTACATTTCCCACAATTTTATATACAAATATACAGATATTCACATATACATACATACAAAATGTTCTATTTATTATACCCTCTCTACAATGATTTATCTATACCAAAAATAAATTAGTTATTTTAAGAACAAGACACTCATTCTTTGCAGGAACATAAAATATGCTACGAAATAAACGAACTAGGCAAACGTACGTGTGTGTGTGTGTGTGTGCATATATATATATTTTTATATATATTTAAACAAAAATAAATAATAAAATCTATTTATTAAAAAATTTAAACTTCAAAATCTTTTAAATTAATAATTAATTATAATTTAATAAAGTAACTGACAGTTAAATTATAATATAAGACAACTGTCAGCTACATCTTACTTAAAAAAAATTTACTTAAAAAAACTTTGTTGTTTTTTTATCCTTGACGACGTTATCCAACCTCGTTTAAATGAACCAATCTAAAAAAAAAAAAAATAATTTACTGTAAACATTTTTTTAATATTTTTGATTATTATTTCTTAATAAGTTTTCGCTAAGCTTTATAATCAGGAGAAAAAATACAACACAATATTTTTTTCAAAAAAGGTTGTAATGTTTTTTTAAAAATAGAATTCCAAATGGAATTGGTTTAATGTTTATTACATTTTTGGCTACAGAACTATTTAGTAAAATTGCGCCTTGACAGTGTAATACAATTAAAAAAAAATTGAAGCCAAAATCTTTAACATTTTTAATATATCTATCAAAATTGTTAAAAATATTCTCTTTTCTCCCTTGAAGGTTTTTTCCTAAAATCCACCCTAGATAAATAAATCGTGAAAATCCTATCCTTTCAGAAGGGTACAGTTTCTTTAAACATTTTAAACAATCATAATGAATATGTAAAACATTTTATGGAGAATAATATTATTATTAAATAATAAATTGCGTGCATTGTAAGAAACAAAATGCCAGTTAAAAACTTACTTTTAATTGATTTAAAAAAAACCCCAGTATAATTTTTTTTAAATATTTACCGATATTCTAATATTATATTTTACCAAACGCTCCCATATATTTTTAATTGTTCTTACCAATATTTTATTTGTACTGGTTTGTTATAATATAATAATATTAGACATCCTGTTAACCGTTTCATATCTAAAATATTTTCACACAAAAATTCAAGCAAATCAGTAAGAAAACTAAGGTATAATAAATTATAAAATAGTATCTATTCCTGTATACAAAATCTAAATGCTAGTTGTCTATGTTTATTTTACTGCATTATTTTTATTATTATTATTATCATCATGACGCAGTAATCTTTTCTTTTTTTGCGTTTCTTGTGAAAGGCAAAAATTCACGCGGAAGTCGTTTTTTGTAGATCTTCCGAATTTTAAATTAAAAGTTAAAAATACCTCTAGAATAATAATAAAACGGGATTTAAAAATTATAATATACAGAAAATATTTATACTTTATCATATATTCTTGTTTTAATTTCCAAATTTTTGAAGTAGGTGCTAAATTAATCATTAATAAACTATTAATAGTTATTTGCTTTTAATTTAATGTTGTTTTCAAAAAATAAATAAATAAAATTTAAAGAAAAATTGTTAAAACTGTTAGTTTTTATTTTCAGTTGATTTTCCAAATGCGTTTATTATTACTTTTTATAAAAAAGTTATATTTATAGTCGAATACTATTATTATTACATAGTCAAATATTATTTTTTATAGTCAAGTTTCCTGTAATATTTTACAATAAAAAGCTACAGACATTACATTAGATTTAAATCTGAGTTAATAGAATTTCATCAAATAAGTTTCATTAAAATTACTTCCGTCGTAATTATGTAAAACACAGTTATACAGTAAAATAATATTAAAAGACAAAAAACTCGATTACTAATTGTACACATAGTTATGAAAACCGAACAAAAAATAGTTAAATAAGTTTTTCTTTCTTTTCTTACAGACATTTTTTCAGGATACAGTAAATAGTTTGCAATGTGAAATCAATATTACTTCTACATTTTATGTTGTAACTGTGCCTATTAGTCTTAACAAAGTGAGGCCATTAAAGTCACCATCTCATATAGCCTACACAGGCACCAGACTACAACATAAAATGTACAAGTAATATTAAATTTCACATAACTGATTAACTTACTACATCTTGAAAAAATACCTGTAAAAAAGGAAAGAAAAATTTGTTTGACAATTCTATTGTACATTTTTCATAATTAATCTAGGTGAATGTGTACAATTCGGGTTTCTTGTTTTTTAATAATTATTTTATTTAGGGTTTTTTTTGTTGTTTCCATAACTTTACCATTCAATATCTGAATACGATATTGGTATACGGTTTTTTCTTTTTTTTAGAAACATGCTACTTAAATAGAAATTTGAATGTTAATGAATGATTATGTATATGCATGCATGTAACACATGTAAATACTAGCCGCGATCCATTCCTTTGGTGAGTACATTTTTCGCTTATATCTTGAGGAGGATGAATTTTTCGAAAAAATCACAAGAGGCAAAAGGTGTTTCTTTTTTGACGTTTTATAGAATACCATTAATTTTAAAATAGCCTCATTTTTTATTTTCTCACCCCCTTTTCGGTTAAGACCAATTTAACTAAGTCTACGTTATTTCCAGACTTACTGTTACTATTCAAAATTTGGTTGTAACTACTGGATCCATGAAGCTAAAGAATGGATTAAACAAACATACGTAACAGTTAAACACATTAACACTCCGCCTATAGACGTAGTTGGGTACAAAAGGATATATATATATATATACATACGTAATTGATTTATTTGAATCCGATTTATCTACAAAGAAAAAACTAAAGTCTATTATGGATTTTAATTTATAAAAAATTATAATTTTTTTATAAATTTAAGAAAATATATATTCTGTTTTATCTATAAAGATAAAAAATATTCGAGTAGCATGTTAATCTATTATTTTTTCAAATTGGCCACCACAGGCGTTAAAACTTCTATTTCGATTTATTTATATTTATATTCTTTTATATTATATTTATTTATATTATATACTTCTATTCTACTTATCTTTCTATTCATTTGATTTATTTATTTTTCTATTCTTTTATCATTTTACTGTGCCGTTTCTTTCTTCCGACCTCTGGATCAGACATCAGAGTTTACTTATTTATTGTCATTACGTCATAATTTATTTTATAAAATGTCTTTTTCTTTTCTAAATCACTTTATTGGATTATTTCTCCAATTTTTTTTTATTTTTCGATTTTTTGGATTGCTCTTAAATTTGAATTTATCAGATTCCATCCATTCCATCACTACAGTGATTTAATGAAGTAGTGATTTAAATAAGATTGTAATCAGGGTTTTCCTCTACTTCTTAGAGAAGATCAAATTGAATTTCTACCGATTTGATGTTTTGTTTAGAAGAGCCAAATCACTCGTGAATGCTAAACAGTTGATTTTAATTTCTTATGTTTTCGATCCTAATATTATGGGACGAATTTCTAATTCTTCAAATTGAAGATTCCAAAGGCTAATTATTTTTTCTAATACCGTGATGAAGAATCGGTGATAATCCGTACCCTTGACTTGACTACGATTTTGATCAGAAATGGTTCCGATGTTTCACCCGTGAACTTAATTTTGGAATAGGTATTCAAAGCTATCACTTTTTATTTTACTATTGTATTGTATTTTTGCAAATAATTTTTTAAAACGTTCGATTAAGCAGTAAACCCCCTACACACAAACATCAAATTTCAACTCGCTGTACTCTGTGACTCACTGCATAAGGACGTCAGAAAAACTACTACAGAGTCAACATAACCTTAAATTTGTTGTGACCTCAAACTGAGCGTAACTCAAAAACGACTCGACCAATTTTCATATGCACAATTTCAGATAGAGTAATACTGCATAACTAAATTTCAATGAGATTTATCAAGCAGTTTTGGAAATTTTTAAGCCGCAATATTTTATACATAGGCCTGTGTGTGTGTGCCCGCTGTGTGTGTGTAAGGAGACCCCAGTTTAAGTGAATGGTACTTTCGTACTCTTCATACCTCAAAACGTAAAGAAAATTCATTTTCACCCCCAACTCCCGCCATGCGACCGAAAGTAATCCCGCACTTGTCTTCGAAAAGACGGTAAAATAAGTGAATTTCAATTTATGCTAATGTTTGTGTGTCCATCTTTTTTAGATGATTACGCAATTACTACATGAAAACGAGGGAGAACCTTATCCAACAGCTCTATAATACAGTACGTCTAAAATTCCTTTTACAAACTTTGTAATTTTTCATAAAAATTACGAAGTGTAGTGTGTTGTTGTCCCATTACATCATTATTTGAAATACTCAAAAAGTAAGATTTCTTTGGCCACTTTGAAAATCTGTTTTATAATATACAAATATATTAAACAAAACTGTATTATAAAATAAACTAAATAAATAACAGCAGCATGAAAAAACAAATACAGTGTCTTTTTTCCCTGACTTATTTTATTTAAAGGATGTTATGTTATCGCTGGATAACACCGAGTGATATGGAGGTATATAAAAACACCATCCTGTAAAACAGGCAATGCCTGGAAAATATTCTTAAGCAAATTCAAAACTTTAACAGAAATACACAATATTTTTATAGAAATGAATACCTTAAACAGTAATCCTTAAAACGGTATTACAATAATTATATACAATTTTTTTAATTTCAAATTTTATTACTTGTATGAATACTATAAAATTGCATAAAGAAAGGATTTAGAAAAAAACCAACGTTAAATAATCAATATGCAAAAAATTAAGTAAATGTACCTGAATCAAATAATAAATAAATAAATAATTATTTATCAAACTAAATTCAATAAGTAGCTGAAAATCAGCGTTTTCAGTCTATAATTGTATAATTAATAATATTTTCATAACATTTTCTACGATTCTCTCTTATAATAACGTAAATTTTAATGCAATAACAGTTAGAAATAAATAAAAATAGAATCGGATTAAATTTTTTTTACGAATAAATGATTTAATATAACAAAAATTTCTTGCGTAGTTCAGCGCAAGAAGACCGACTTTCCGTTATTTTATTTTGTATTATTTTTTGAATCAGAAATATAAAAAACATAAATTAAATGAGAAAACTAAAAGAGGTATACTTTTTTTAATATTAAAATATATTTTCTATTTATAAGAAAATTATATTATTATAACCGTAATTTGATAAAATAATTAAAAATAATGAGTTAACACTGCATATAAGCATCAGGTATAAATTTAAACTCACTTACCACTTTAAATTCACTGCATAAGGCGTATGAAAAATATACCAGTACAAAGTTAACATAACCTCAATTTGAGGGTAGTCGACCTAAAACTGAGCATAACTCAGAAACGACTCAACCAATCTTCATTAAATTTTCACATGCAAAATTCAGGATATTTAAATTTTAATGAAATTGATAAAGTAGTTTTGAAGATTTTCAATATAATAGACCCGTCACTCCCCCCCTCGCACTCTCTCTCTATCTATCTATCTATATATATATATATATATATAAGCCTATGTATAACATTTGTGGCTAGAAAATCTCCAAACTACTTTATCAATTTCATTGAAATTTAGATATGCTGTAGCAGTAAATCTGAGCCAGCTCCCGTGGTTTCAGTGGCAGCGTTTCGCCCTTTTAATTCGGAGGTCCCGGGTTCGAATCCTAGGCAGGCTGGTATTTTCATATGCCACAAAACTGAAATTTCATCTCATCTTCTGAAGCAATAGCTAACGGTGGTCCTGGAGGCTAATAAAAACAAAAAATTAGTGAATCTGAAGTTGTGCATGTGAAAATTTAATGAAGATTGGTTAAGTCGTTTCTACACACAATTTAAGTTACACACAAGTTAAGGGTGTATGTGTGTGTGCGTGTGCATATATATATATATATATATATATATATATACAGTAAAACTTTCTTTCTTTTTCGTGTTTAGCCTCCGGTAACTACCGTTTAGATAATTCTTCAGAGGATGAATGAGGATGATATGTATGAGTGTAAATGAAGTGTAGTCTTGTACATTCTCAGTTCGACCATTCCCGAGACGTGTGGTTAATTGAAACCCAACTACCAAAGAACACCGGTATCCACGATCTAGTATTCAAATCCGTGTAAAAATAACTGGATTTACTAGGACTTGAACTCTGTATTTCTCTACTTCCAAATCAGCTGATTTGGGAAGACGCATTAACCGCTAGACCAACCCGGTGGGTATATACAGTAAAACTTGGTTATAACGAGATTCACGGGGCCGACCAAATACGCTCGTTACAGCCGAGTGCTCGGTACTTCCTACCTCTTAACTGTAAATTTTTACGTCGTCATTATCTATTGTAATACAAAAATATACTGTGTACCTAAGAAGAAGTTGTTTTAAAATAAAATATCGATGTGTTTTGTGTTATAAACTAAAAAATAAAATTTAGATGTAATACAATTTTTAGACCCTAATACGTTTTGCTTTTAACCAAAACTGTTAGCGTTCAATGAATTAGCAAAAAAAAAAAAAAAAAAATGGTGATAAGTGTGCAGTAAAACTTATCAAAATCATCGAGGAAAGTAACAAATGAACACCACACAAATATTTCTGTCACACGTTTTTACGTACAAACTGTATTTATTAAATTTAAAAAATCATTCTAATCTATTTTTACTTCATTCTAACAGAATACGTCAAAACTTAATTGCGCATACAAACTAATTAACCTCAAAATAATCGTTTATTTTTCTTTGTTTAATAATCTTTTACCTGTAATCATCAAAACTTTTGTAGTTTATTCAAATACTCCACAAATTTATTATTAATCAATAAACTCCGTTAATTTTTTAAAACATTCTTTGGCGTCAATCACCGATACCACTGGGAGAGTAGTAGATTCATCTTTGTTTTCAGTTTCAGCTTCGCTATCACCTGCACGACTATGAGTTACCTCAGTAATAATGTCATCAGTCGGAATTTTTGTAGTATCTACGTCGTTATCGGCTGTTACGTAGTCATCTATCGAGTATTCTTGAAAGGCTGATTTTTTTGTCCAGTTAAGTGTTTGAATCAGTTTAAGTTAAGAGTTTGTCCAGTTAAGAGTTCTGAGAGTGGTATATCGTCTTCATCACGGTAATCTTCCGTTGAAATATAGCGTGGAATGAGACCCGTTTCTTTTAAAACTGTTTTGAATCGTAGCTTGTGATACGTTACACCAAGCTCGCTTCATAAATCTGATAGCGTCTAAAACCGTCATCTGGAATTTTTTTTTCGTCCATGTTCTCAATAATTTTTAAAAGCATTAACCGCCTGTAATGAACTGCGAATAACCCCCTGATCCATCGGCTGCAGGATTGCTGTGGTATAAGACGGTAAAAACACACGATTTATATTTTTTACGTTGTGTAGTGACGGATAACCGGTGCAATTATCGATCAATAATAACATTTTTTTGCAATTCCAAATTCCATTTATGAATTTCTTGTTCGAAAATCATTAAAGTCATCCGCGTTTTAGAATTAGACGCGTAATCGACGGGAAATTTTTTTTACACTTAAAACATCATGGATATCTTGACTTCCATATTACTAAAAGTTTCAATTTTTTTGTTCCAGTTGAATTTTAACATAAAATAGTTAGCCTGACCTTTGAATGTTTCCCACCAATACATTTTTCATCTTTAAATTTAAAAGCTTTGTCGGTGGTTAATTTATAAAACAAGTCGGTTTCATCGGCATTAAAATTGTCCTCTTCATTACAACCCGATTAAATAAGTAGCCAATTAGCATCATTAACCCAATTGCTCACAACTGAACTGTCTGCGCTGTTAGCTTCCCCATTAATTTTTGAAGAAAAAAAAAATAACAATCTGATGTCTGCTTTTAAAACGGTCTAACCATTCGTTGCTACAAACGAAATCTGAATAGCCGAGATTTATAATAAATCTTCAGCCTGCATTTTTAAAACTGGACCACTGTTAGGTACATTTTCACTTCTTTTCACTTTAAACCACGATACGAGGGCGCTATCTAAGCGTCTTTGTCACATAGCATGAACTTTTTTGCTTGCGTGCGATTTTTTCAAAAGCACTCGTAAGTTTCTCGCGACTCTTCCATACTCTTGAAACTGTGGATGAAGAAAGTCCATGTTTTTTTGCAAACATCAGAATTTGATAGGCCTCCTTCCGGTTCTTGGATAATTTGGAGTTTATCACTCACGGACAGTTGTTTCCTTTTGACGCCCGACATCGTTCATTACAAATGAACCGGGGTTAATAGACTACACATTTCTAAAAATACACTGTACAGTTTTTTTTAGCAAAAAACACTAAAATAAAAACGCATTCACTGACGCGAGTACAGTATTACTGTACTGTACAGTATTTGGCTAGTGCGTATCCGATCGATCACTTTAACGCAATACTGTTTGTTTAACTGATTCTAAAGTACAGTAATGTATTTTTAAACTGAAAATTACGACTACTGAATTTACCAGTGGTGGTAGGACAGGTAAAATTTGTCTTTAACCCCGCCCCTCTTTACACTTTCACTTAAATCGTTTAAAATGTGCTATAGAGTTCCACGAACCTATTTGGGCGGTTTTGATGGATCATTGTTTTGCCCCAGTCTTTCCTGGAATTTTTCAAACAGAAAAACCCGAATAATTAAAAAAACTACCAGCCTTTGTAATACCGCATTGGAATTTACGTACTGTACAAGTCCTGTTACAAACCTTTTGTTCACCCTTCAGACTTAATCTGAACAAGCCAAAGGTAAAATGTCACAATCTTTACCTATAAATCGTAAATGAAGAAATGGAATTTCCCTTGTGTTGAGATTGATTGTTATTTAAATTTTTTGAATTACAGTATTTTAAAAAATGAAAATGCCCCAAATAACCAAGTTTATGATGCATCGACACCTTGCTAAAAACAAGTTAATCTATCATTCATGAGATAGAAAACCAAATTAATCCCGGAATTTTACTTGTTACAACCAAGTTCTCGTTATAAGCGAGCTTGTTATTTGTGGGTCCCACTATATATACATAATTACATTTTAAGTGAATGAAATTTTCGTATTCCTCATACCTTAAAACGTAACGAAAATTCAATTTCACCTACCAATCCCACCGTAGGACCGAAAGTAATACCGTACTTCTCTTCGAAAAGTCGGTAAAAAAAAATTTGTTGGTTCAGTAAAGAAGTCAATCAGAAAACTCTTCTTTCCTTAGTAAGCCTGGCATGATATGCTTATTAATTTAAGAAAGGCTACACCAATTACGGTAGTGAATTATATCTTATATCAGGCACCATACGACCTCATCGATTATGATTCCTAACATACATATATGATTCTAGTCTTTAATATGTTTAAAATATAGAAAGATGATTTTGTAAAACTATAACTACGAGTAAAAAATATTCCACAGCCGATGTGGTTATTCTTACAAGAAATGAAACATAAGATGGGTGGTGGGGATAAAAAGCATAAATTATTTTTACACGATAGGATTAATTTAAGTTGGCCGATGAATGATGAATTTCACAAAAAATTTAAGTCTGTGTGCTTTTGGAAAATGCACGTTATTTGAAGAGGTTGTTGGTGTAGTTCCACGATCCCATTCTGGATATATCGTCATTTTTTCTCTTTTCTAATCCTTGAACCCTTCCTCCGCGGTGATAGGTTTAGATGAACACCTACTGGATGGCCGTGCTTTTTAATAGAGATTCTAATGTAAGATTTTTTTTTTAATTACTGCGTGTTTGGAATTTTTATAATTTGATGAGAGCAACCCGTAAAACAAATCGAGGAATACACTTCCTACTCGGTATTTGGACAAAAAGTCAAACCTAGCGTTTTTGAGTGTACAATTTATCTAATTATATAAGTTTGAATAAATAAATTCAGATTTAACAGATTAGTGGTATAATTTCTTGATTAGTACAAAATATATCAACTAATATTATACAATCTATTCATTTTAACAACATTTTAATAGTTAATATATACAGGGTTAATTAGTACAGGTTGATACGTAATGACGTTTTAATTGCACCAAATAAGTTTTTTACTTAAACGCAATACAGTAATACTGAAGACTTAAATAAGAATAGGAAGAAGTTGGTCATCATAATAATAATAGTAATAATAAACAACAATAATAATTTTTATTCAAGCTGAAACACTTATACATTAATTACTTCATAGCTACTTCACCCTTGTTAGAAATATACGTATAAGTAATATAAGTGAGATGATTACTTTCACTATTCTAAAGGGCAAAATGTTTTGTTCTACCTCCAAATAGATCAACCCCTTTTTTACCTATCTCTACATAAATTAATAAATAAATGGTCGAATAATTTACGAAACATTCAATATTGTTTCTTATTTCTCAAATCTTTTTTCATACATTTCCGATATTTTGCGTATGAATATCCCAATTTTGGATCGATAAAAAGAAATTAATGATTTACGATAAGATAACTGATCTCTTCAGCTGTAAGTTTAATACTCGTTTATAATAAATCATTCTATATATCTGAGTAAATTATTTGTCCCTGGTGTGATGTACTTTTTTAATAATTGACACAAAAGTGACTTAATTTCTTATTAAGCAGAATCATTAAATTAAACATTTTAAATTCTGGAAACTGTAATAAAAAAACTATAAAAAAAATTATTTATCATTGTACCACCACACAATTTACTCACATAAGATTGAATATTATGAAGGCTCAGTAACTATACTAATTCTTAGGAATTTAAACATACTTCTGAACTAAAATTAAATTAATTTTATTTTATTTATTTATATAAGCTGACGACAAATAACAGTCGTTGATTGATGATAATGGAATTTATTGGGAATGAAAAATGTCAAGCTTGACCGGGGCTTAAATCCGGAACCTCCGGATGAAAGGCAAAAGCGCTATTACACCGCCATGGAGAATAATAGTTAAATACTCAAGTCTGAATCAAAAGTAAATGTTTTTAAATTAACGTGGTGACAACTTACAGTCACTAGTACAAAAAAAGAGGGGTGCGGGCTTGTAAAACGAATGATATATGAACTTCCAATAATATATACTATTTAATATATACAATATTAATTAATATATATGCAGTCGAAAAAAACATAACTAAATTAAAATTACTTACATCAATAATTTTTAAAATTAGATTAAAAAATACGGTATGAAATCAGAAAATATAATGATATATTTCCAGATGTTAATGAAACTTAATAAAATCATTTTATAACAGCAACTAGCAGATCCAGCAATGCTTCGCTATTGCTAGATTAGTATATATATTAAATGAAAACAATTGAAAGTTTGATAAAACATTAATAAAATGAACATTATGGAACTTCACAAAATTAAACCTTTCCCTTTCACCCTTTCTCTCCTTTTCCCCTCGCTTTTTTCCCCTTTTCCCATTTTAATTTTAACCATACCCCCTTTCCCCATTTATATTTTCCTTATTTCCTTTTCCCCCTTCTTCCCCTTTCCACCGTTTTCCCTTTCTTCTTTTTCCCATTTTCCCCTTCTTCCCACTTACCTTTTTCGATTTTTCCCTATTGCCCTTTCTTCCCGTGCGTAATTCGGTCCAGTAGTTTTTTTACTCTATAGAGGACATACATATCGGAAACATTGAAATGGAATCGTAAAATATTTTACACAGCGTGTTGCTTTTACGTACAACAGATAGCGCTGTTTTTTTTAAAAAAAAAGCATGTTTTTACCTGTCACATGTGTGACATGTTAGATATATAAATAATAGGTATATAAAAGCACGCGTGTATTCGAATGCAACGTTGTGTCAAAATTTCAAAGCAATCGGTGATGAACTTTCGGAGATTTAAGATTCTGAACAAACGAACATTTACATTTTTATTTATGTAGATAAATAAGGAGGGATTTATTTTATTTCCAATCTACTTCTCGCAAATTTAGTCTAATATTGATTTTTTTTATTTTAATCGACGAAAAATCAAACAATGTACACTTTTTTGAATACTTTTTAACCAAACTGAACTTGACTTCCGTATAAAATTCCTAAAAAGATTCTAAAAAAAGAGAAAAGAAACGTGTCTTGTTAATTGCAACGTAATTTCTTTTTTCTTTCATATTTTGAAGTTTACGGTTTTTTATCGGCCGTTTTTTTTTTTTTTTAACTAATTACTACAATTGGTTATCTTCAATACGTAAAAAAAAAATGCTGTAACAGTTTGATTAGCTACATATGAAAATGTGTACAGTAATTATAAGAGATCATTATTTCGAAAGGAGCATAACTCTATTTAAAATAAACAAAACTCTACTATACACGAATTTATCTTACTGATAGTTTCTAACAAATGTAAACAGACTCAATCGATGGAGGTAAAACGCGTTGAAAATTACTTATTCCTGCTAACACAAAATAAGCACATTGTTGATGCTAAGATTGTTTATTCAATAAATTTAACAGCATTAACTCTAGCCCTAGATCGTGAATGTACTGAACGCATTAGGGATGTTCGCTACTGTTCGACGAACCAATTAGAAAATGTTTCATGACGTCATTCTGTTTACACTGAAGAATAGTTTTAAAAACGTCCGTAGAAAACAGAGTTAGAAATCTAGTCTACGAATTACTTACTACTCAAAGGCATATGGCACTACGTAATAATTTTTTTGCGAAAATTAATGTACAATCACTTATCCCGTATACAAAAGGAATCGTATTTTATTTACAAGCATCACTTTTTATACCGACATTTCCTAACTGTACGCATCAAAATACTAGCTCTTCAACTGTTAGTGGAGTTTCATACTATAGCAGATCCAAACACAATGGTTATAATACACATTAAAAGCATGATCAAAACGAATATCATATTTATTTCTGTCTAATTATAGTTTGATGCGGAGTAATCTACCAATTCGGTTCGGCTCAATTCACACTGTACGCCCCTCGGGTTTTGAGACCAGAATCAGGTTCCCCATAAAAACATTAGAGACGTCTTCCGGGAAATTTCGACTGAAACATCGGGGCCCCTCCTGAAGGGGATCGATATAAAAATGGCATATTTAACTCCGCAAATACGTAAAGCATAGAAAATGCCCATATATGAGTAAAGGGGCACGATTTCTGTCGATTCACGGAACTTGGGAAAGAAAGAGCTGAATGAGAAAAATTAAAATACCCCCGTCTGAATTGGTAGATTACTCCATCATCCATCCACTTGCTTTTTCTTAACTTATTTCATTTGGTTGCTACATTTTTTCAAATTACTGCATAAAACAACAGATTAAACAGTTTAAAGTTTAGTTTGAATTTATTCATAGACTTACAACCCCCCCAAAAATGAAAAATCACTTAAATCCCTTTCCCTGAGTATTGAAACGTTTGTTGGGTTTATCTCCAAACGCTCTTTATTTACTCTCCGGATCCTCTTAACTGAATTTACGGAAACTCTGGAATAATTTATACTTTCTATAGCTTTATCCCTTTTAACAGGATATAGAGATGCTCCTTGTCCCGATTTTTCAACACACTTTTTAATTATTGACGCAATAATTTCACGCCCTTCAGAATGAATTACTTTGTTATCTTTTTTTTTTACAAAGGATTTTAAATTACAGTAAGAATCAAAATCAATTAATCTCTAAAATAATAACAAATACCGTATGAAAATTATTAAAAAAACCCGCCAACTAATTGTACACATCTATCTAGAATAATTACGAAAAACAAACAAAAAATCGTTAAAACGATGTGAAATTTAATATTACTTCTACATTTTACGTTGAATTCGAGTGCCCGTTAGTCTAAACAAAATGGAGGCCATTAAAGTCACCATCTCATATAGCCAACACAGGCCCCGACTACAACATAAAATGGAGAAGTAGTATTAAATTTCACAATGCACACTAACTTACTGTATCCTGAAAAAATGACTGTAGAAAAAGAAAGAAAAACTTGTTTAACGATTTTTTTGATTGTTTTTCATAATTATTCTAGATATATGTGTATAATTAATAGTCCTTTTTTGTTTTGTTTTTAATAATAATTATTTTCTTTAGTACTTTTATATTATTTATATAATTTTAACATTTAATATTATAGTAATCATTTAGATCCGATACTGATAATATTATTTATTTTTTAGAAACGGCAAAATACGTGCGCAGGCGGTCGCTAGCCACGATGCATTCCTGCTTTCTTTTGCCGAGCACATTTTTCGCTTACATCTCGAGAACGATCAATTTTTCGAAGAAATCACAAGAGGTACAAAGTTTTCCTTTTTTTATTCTTTTATGTAATATCTTTATTAAAATCTGAAAATAATGAAAAAATAAGAGTGAAATCTGGAAAAAAATAATTTTTAAATTTTGTTCCCCAGTGTAGCGCCCCCCGCCCCTTCTAGATAACACAATTTAAGATAGCTTATTTTAATCTTCCAGAACGAAGACCTGTTACTACCCAAACGTTTGTTATAATTGATTGGATCTGTGAAGTTAGAGAAGGGAACAAACATACGTAACAGTTAAATACATTACCGCTCCACCAATAGGCGAGGTCGGATAAAAACGAATTAACACACTAACAGGCACTTTCAAAAAAAGCCAAAAATTCGACTAAAATTAATAATCCAAGCTAGTAATATAATAAACTAATAATGTACTTCTAACTGTTCCGTAATGTTAATAATGTATTTAAATTTTTTTAAACAAATTTCAAAAATGAAATTACATAATCTTAATAACTATTTAAAAAAAAAAAAAAACAAAAATAAGATTAATCTCGATTTTATATTTTTACTAGCCGGTCATATTTTTTCGATCGGCTGCATATTTTTATAATGAAGGGTGTAATTAAGTTTAAAAACTACTACTAGTATAACTTTGACAACTACGTCTTAGTTTTTTTTTCTTTTCTTTTTTTAAATAAATTAAAACAATAAAAAAATATATACGAAGTAAATAACATATTTTTTATCCTTTTCTTCTGATATTAATATGTTTAATAGATCAACTTTTAATCACTATAGAATTTTTTTATCACCATCAAAACTTTTTCTTTTACAGCTTTTAAAGTTTACAAAGTAATACAAAACTTTCCAAGAACATTTAATTTCTTTTTTAAATAAATAAAATCAGTCCATTATATATTTTTAAACAGTCATTACATTTTTAAACTTCATCATCTATTAAAGAACTACTTTTAAGAATAAACAGAGTAGAAAATTCAAACGAATCATTCTTAAAAAAAGAACAAAGAGAAGTTAAATAAATAATTCATAAACTTTAAAGTGACTTGTAAGGCGTTAAATTTCACTCGGTGTACTTACTCTTCTAAACACATGTTATTTTTATCATTTTTAATGAAATATCATAAAAGAGAATTACAAATCCGATGAAGTAAAATGAAGTATAAATGTTTTCAACACGGGATAATTGAATCAATTAACCTCAGTTATCATTAATTAGGTAACAGTTAATTACGACAAAGCAGTTTCACAAAACACACACTTCCACAAAATAGGTCATCGTCATCATTTATCTTACGTGAGATAGTTCCCTTAAACTATATTCATTTCCATGGATTTTGTTCAACGGAGCAGTATAGTTAAAGGATGATGGATAAAGGTGATTGGGACACCTTCCTCACATTATGAGTTATTAATAATTCTTAATTCCTTTTAGGTTGCCCATAAATTTTACTCATATCCGACTTCTTTTTTACGTCTGTCTTTCCTCCACGCGCAGATTTAATCAATCCTTCTCTTCTCATGACAATGTCCCAGCTTTCCTTTTTTTCCTGTTTAGCCTTCGGGAATCACCGTCAGTTATTTCTTCAGAGGATGAAATGTATGAGTGTAAGCGAAGTGTAATCTTGTAGTGTCTCAGGTCGACCATTCCTTCGATTACCTAACCACCAGAGAACACTGGTATCCACGATCTAGTATTCAAATCCGTATGAAAGTAGTTACTTTCATACGGATTTGAATACGCGTTCACCACTAGACCAACCCGGTGGATTTAATTAGCTTTACTATTCTGAGTAAGCTTTTATTCTAGTTCGATTTTCGCGTTACTTCTTTATTTTTCATTTCTTCAATTTAATTTTTCTAGACTACATCTCATCTATACTCAGATTAAAAATATTTTTACAGTCAACATTTCACAATCATACTGAAGTATTCTTCTATTCAAAACGCTTCTTCAAATCTAATTACATCTTATTTATTATACAGCAGTTCCTACTATTAAATGTTTCCTTATTAATTACTATTTTAATTTTTTTTTCCATTTTTATTACAGATATAACTTATATCTGAATTCTATTATTTATTCAATTATTCCTTCTTTTGACCAGACATTGGTTCATCGTCTCTTATTCTCAATACTTTTGATTTCGTAACATTCATTTTCATTAAGCGGATTTAATCCATTCTTTGATTAGTAGCATTTATCCAGATGTGTTGCACTTTGATAAATGTTGTACCCTTATCCGGGTGAATCGGGCGGTACGTGATTAGATGTAGCCCCATTGAACTACTCGCATATTCATTTTGTTGTTCGTCTATCGTTAGCAAAGGAAAAACACAAGGGTACGTATTCCGGTCCCAGCTCGGTAAAAATGCCTCGATATCCCAAGGGAATTACGCATCGGATGGATTTCCCCAATACTTATAGTATCTCCATGGCATTTGTACTACGATTCCTTCTAGAGAAGCCTGTCAAAGCCTTAAACCCTTCTTCCCTACTTTCGGTTCTGAGGGTCTGATCATGTTAGGTCAACTGCCGAAGCCGGCAGGAATTTTGTATGACTGTGTACAATATATAATCCTAATGGAGAGCATTGTGTTTAGGCCTGAGGGTAAAATTCCTGTAAAGATAATTCATTAAAATATGATGAATAAGCCTTAATTAATCCTAAAATATAAAACACAAACTCCTTCAAAATATGTAATTTAGAAAAAAGTCGCATAAAATTTTTTAACATTTTTTATAAGATTTTTCACAGGCACTCCGACATAATCCCTTTTGAAGGACATTTTTTTCTACTTAATTAGAAAAAGGATATGATACAGCGTATAATTTTCAAAAATTAAAACAAAAATTTTAACCGATAGGAATCAAAAAAAATAAAAATTTTGACCAAGGTTGCATTTTCGATGTAAATAGATAAAAATTATAACCCGGAAGAATATAAGGTAAAAATAATTATTTAAAATAAAATCTTCTACAGTAAAAAACGTCTATCTTTATTTACTAATGTACGAAAATTATTTTAAACATTTTAGTCTCAAAATGTTCAATATATCGTTTAAAACTTAATATAAGAATGCCTGCCCAACTTCAACTAACTCGTCATATACCGAATGTAAACAAAACAGACGTCGTGTTAATAATAACATTGCGTAATCATATTTCATTCTATTCGTCGCCATCCAAACAAAACATTAGGCGACAGACGAATGACTAAAAACTTCTGTATCAGTTATTATAAATAATTTATTATTCTCTTATGGCAGACTAATAATAAAAATCACATCACATGTATGTGACGAATTAATAATATTTTAAAGCGAATCGTTCACCCAGACGAGGCAGCAACACTAATTTTGTTTAGGTTGTACGAGAGAGATACAGTATAGTCTTTTAAACTGGTACAATCACTTCTAAAACATGTATGCGATTATGTTATTTTAAGTTATAACGTGACTACCTTACTGAAGAAAATCAATAATAAATATATAGCACATATTTATCATATAAAAAATATATGCTGCAGTGATATTTGATTATTTTAAATTCGTTGAACTCATGATTATAATAAAGATACATTGATTCTAAAAATAGTAATTAAATTAGAAACGACAGAATAGTATTACAAAAATCAAATTTTGAAGTAGTCTATTTATCACAAAAAATACAAATACGGTCAACTTTATACCAAAGTTTAGTTTACCAATCAGCCGATTTGAAAGTTAGCTTTCCTACGTAGCGCATTATAATGAAACATTAAGATTAATGTTATAAGGATTGAACTTGCTATACTGCATTAATCTCTGTCAAATTCGGAGCTTGATAATTATTCTTAAACCTCTGAAATCTCAATTTGTTAAAAAATTATTTTACCGACTTTCTAGATAGTTCGTTTTGATATTCTGTGTAAAAAAACGTAAACAGTAATGAAAAACAAATAATTTATTCTTACATCACAGATGCATTAATATGTGTAAAAGTTTTACTATACATTTTTAATCGAAGCTGTTGCTTTAAAGTAACTTCCACAATACAAAAACGATTTATCTTAAAAGTATCAATCCACAGTAGAACTAATATAGTTAACCTATAAGTTTTAATTTCAGATACCACTTTTCCCCGTCTCAATACTGATTAATTTTAATTATACTTTTTTTATACAGCTCACCAAGAGGAAAAAAGGAATTTAAAAAAAAATTCACTAAAACACGTGTTACGATAAGTTGGATAACTAAAAAAAATATTGGTTCAAAAACACCCAAATTTGGCAAAGGCAATGGGAAAAAATTAGCCGATAGATAATTTACGGGGCACAATTTTTTTTTTTAATCTAAGTCACGAAACAGTAGATTCGAATAAGATAAACCAAAATTTCAGTTAGAGATACTTTTTTCTTTTTCCTGTTTAGCCTCCGGTAACTACCGTTGAGATAATACTTCAGAGAATGATATGTAAAAGTGTAAATGAACTGTAGTCTTGTACAGTCTCAGTTCGACCATTCCTGAGATGTATGGTTAATTGAAACCCAACCACCAAAGAACACCGGTATCCAAGATGTAGTATTCAAATCCGTATAAAAGTAACTGCTTTTACTAGGACTTGAACGCTGGAACTCTCGACTTCCAAATCAGCTGATTTGGGAAGACGCGTTCACCACTAGACCAACCCGGTGGGTTCAGTTAAAGATACTAAAAAATCTTAAAGGTACGCTTTTTTAATTTTTCTATTTTAGGAAAAAAAAGAAAGTTTAATGAATCTCTTTCTTTTTTTATAGTATTTTCAAGAATAATGTTAAAAACAAAAGAAAATTGCATGCATTAATAGAAAAATAATTGGAATAGAAAACGCAAAGCCACTCTCAATTTTTAACTTTATTACGAAAGGAATGAGTTATTAAACTTCAAACCCATCGACAAATAAATAATACGACTAACACAATTAATAATTTTGAATGTATAAATTCCGTATTATACTATAACATTACTGATAATGAGATATTAAACAATGATTAATGGTCCAATTCGACGAACCCAAACCTTACAATTTTAATTTAAAGGTTTTTTTTATCATGCAACTCTTTTTTCCCCTCTAATATGTACGTTGCAATTTTTTCAACCACTGAACAATAAGCAATCCCCTCACGGCCCAATGAGATGAGGATGATGTGTGTGACATGTAAATGAGGTGTAGTCTTGTACAGATTCAGGCAGACCATTCCTGAGACGTATGGTCAATTGAACTCCAACCACCAAAGTACACCTCTATCTACTGCCTAGTATTTTATCTTTAGATCCTTGTACTGGTTTTTAACAACTGATCTGCGATTACGAGTTAACCACAAACTAGCCCGGCGGGCTACCAGGAACTTAAATATTTTTTTACCGAAAATAAATTTTTATGAGGTTAAATACAATTACCGCTACAAATAATGACTCAATAAAAATAAAGAAAATTAAATTGGAAGCATTTCCAGTGAAATAAACTAACAATCCTCTACAGGTTTTAATCCTTTTTTTGGGCAAAAGAAAAAAATGCGGCGTACCGTTTGATGAATTACATCAGTTAGTAATAATTAATTTATTCATCGCTTTATTGGAATTAAATAAACAACTATTTCTTGGCAACCGGATAAACATCTGTTAATTAACACAGTACAGTGTAAACAGATAAATAAATGATTCAACTGCCTTCTTATACACCTATTAATACTACATATTAAATATTAATTAGTACAACTTGTTATATATATATATATATATATATATATATATATATATATATATATATATATATATATATATATATATATATATATAATTAATTAGTTATCTCTTTACTTTTATTATTTTATATAATGGATGATTCATTTATAACATCCATTACTACTAAGAGAGCACGAGATTGCAGCGTAATGAAACTACAAGCCTATGTCGCTAAACGAACCCGGTGTCTTAGGGTTAGTGCACAATACAAACAAAACAATTTTTGGTCGGACATGTCGGGTCGGGCTAAAACAGTAAATCTAAGAGCGCACACTTGCGATATATAGTAGTCTTTAGTTAACAACTCCCAGCCATCATAGACCTCATCGAGATAAATCTGTATGCTTCCTTACAAAACTTATCATTCTCCTCCTACTTCAGTCAAGGATAGCGCGTTGAGTAAACATTCTTTTTTTTTAAATTAAATTAAATAGTCTAATTATACATAGTGTATATTAAATATCATTATAAGTTACAACTATGTATTTATTAAAAATTGTCTTTGTTCACCATATCAGAAGAAAATGTTGAAAATTTAATTGACGAAGAAGTGAAACAGTTTTCTATGTATAATAAATAAAAGAAGAATTACAACAAAAAAAAAAAAATACAAAGAATCAAAGAAGAATAAACGTGAATTTAAGAAAAAAGCTGACAACAAAGTTGTAATACTTTCCTGGCAATGGTTATTCTTACATAGTGGAAAAATAATGATACATGAAGAAAGTTACTTAAGATTTTTTTTGTATGGTGGAGGTAATTTATGATAAGTTTATTGTAAAATTACCATTACATCTTTAAGTAAACCACAAAAAAGTTTTAAAAATTAAAAAAATGGGTGTTTTTTCGGCTCCCCACCACCAAAAATCACCTTTTAAGGAATTCTTTTTTATTTTTCTAAGTTTACTAAGTTAAATGAAAGGAACTAAAATAAATTCTACAAAGAAACGTACAACCAATAAAAGGTTACCTAAGGTTTCTTTTTTGGTGGGTAGGGGGTGAATTATATTTTTTTTTTGTCTTCAGTCATTTGACTGGTTTGATGCAGCTCTCCAAGATTCCCTATCTAGTGCTAGTCGTTTCATTTCAGTATACCATCTACATCCTACATCCCTAACAATTTGTTTTACATATTCCAAACGTGGCCTGCCTACACAATTTTTTCCTTCTACCTGTCCTTCCAATATTAAAGCGACTATTCCAGGATGCCTTAGTATGTGGCCTATAAGTCTGTCTCTTCTTTTAACTATATTTTTCCAAATGCTTCTTTCTTCATCTATTTGCCGCAATACCTCTTCATTTGTCACTTTATCTACCCATCTGATTTTTAACATTCTCCTATAGCACCACATTTCAAAAGCTTCTAATCTTTTCTTCTCAGATACTCCGATCGTCCAAGTTTCACTTCCATATAAAGCGACACTCCAAACATACACTTTCAAAAATATTTTTCTGACATTTAAATTAATTTTTGATGTAAACAAATTATATTTCTTACTGAAGGCTCGTTTAGCTTGTGCTATTCGGCATTTTATATCGCTCCTGCTTCGTCCATCTTTAGTAATTCTACTTCCCAAATAACAAAATTCTTCTACCTCCATAATCTTTTCTCCTCCTATTTTCACATTCAGTGGTCCATCTTTGTTATTTCTACTACATTTCATTACTTTTGTTTTGTTCTTGTTCATTTTCATGAGATAGTTCTTGCGTAGGACTTCATCTATGCCGTTCATTGTTTCTTTTAAATCCTTTTTACTCTCGGCTAGAATTACTATATCATCAGCAAAACGTAGCATCTTTATCTTTTCACCTTGTACTGTTACTCCGAATCTAAATTGTTCTTTAACATCATTAACTGCTAGTTCCATGTAAAGATAAAAAAGTAACGGAGATAGGGAACATCCTTGTCGGACTCCCTTTCTTATTACGGCTTCTTTCTTATGTTCTTCAATTGTTACTGTTGCTGTTTGGTTCCTGTACATGTTAGCAATTGTTCTTCTATCTCTGTATTTGAACCCTAATTTTTTTAAAATGCTGAACATTTTATTCCAGTCTACGTTACCGAATGCCTTTTCTAGGTCTATAAACGCCAAGTATGTTGGTTTGTTTTTCTTTAATCTGAGGCCTAAAATTGCTTCCCTTGTCCCTATACTTTTCCTGAAACCAAATTGGTCTTCTCCTAACATTTCTTCCACTCTCCTCTCAATTCTTCTGTATAAAATTGTAGTTAATATTTTTGATGCATGACTAGTTAAACTAATTGTTCTGTATTCTTCACATTTATCTGCCCCTGCTTTCTTTGGTATCATGACTACAACACTTTTTTGAAGTCTGACGGAAATTCCCCTTTTTCATAAATATTACACACCAGTTTGTATAATCTATCAATCGCTTCCTCACCTGCACTGCGCAGTAATTCTACAGGTATTCCGTCTATTCCAGGAGCCTTTCTGCCATTTAAATCTTTTAATGCTCTCTTAAATTCAGATCTCAGTATTGTTTCTCCCATTTCATCCTCCTCAACTTCCTCTTTTTCCTCTATAACACCATTTTCTAAGTCATTTCCTCCGTATAACTTTTCAATATATTCCACCCATCTATCGACTTTACCTTTCGTATTATATAGGTGAATTATAATGAAATTTTATTGTAATATTAAACTAAAATTTTATTATTTCAATATAAGCTTTTAACAATAAAGTTTAAAAAAACCAAAAAAAAAGGTTTGATAAATTAAAAAAATTTATATTTTTAATCTTTGATTAGCTCCCCCACCCCGAGTACTGTCTCCAAAGTATTTTTATTTTATTTATTTTTTGGTCGCTTACACTACTATTATATTTAGGAAGGCAAAAAAAAAGTTCGGTTATAAAAGATGCATTAAATAAAAACATAAGAGTTCGATTTTTGGCTAAGGGGAAATTCTGGGGCAAACTTTTTTCCACAGACGGTAAGATAAGCATGAACGCATGTACTGAGTTTAATATAAAGTGGGGTTATGTTTGCAAACTTTTGCGAAAATTGACCCCAGAAGAACCGCACTACCCTATGGAGATATTGTCCCCAAAAGTTTACCAAAGAATTGCCCCATACACACTAGCCGCTAAAATCGATAAAATGGATACAATCGGTTTATCCAGTCAAAGGTTATTAAGATTCAAACACGCCAACACATGTAAATACGTACGAACATTATCCCCTCTTTTCAGGGGTTCCCGGGTCACGAAAGGAAAAACCTCATACACAATTTTTTGACTGATTTACCATCCTTCCTTTCTTGCAGCGTAGTTCTAGAGTTCTATGATGCCAGGAGAAGTAAAATGTGTCGGGATGAAATCTGCAAATAGTTGTACGTAATACTAACCTGCTTAACGGTTTTCCTTCTGTTATACATACTGATTCTGAGCGAAATGCGTGTTAAGTGAAAATAGACAATCTTTTTCAAGTCCGCTATCTTTAGATCAAAACTATTTTGTTCAGAAACTCTGATTCATATATATCACGATGAAACAATAGTTTTTGCCTAAAATGCAGGCAAAGCCCTAATTATATCAAATAATGACATTGTTCACAGTATATCAGCCATTACACCCATCACTGATAAACGTCACGTCACAAAGGAAAATATTATGTATTTCAATATTAAAAAATTATATACGTCTAGAATTAACGTCAACATCCCAAAATACTTTTGTGAGGAATAAGTCAATATAGTTCATGTCACAAAAGAAAAGCTTTTGAAAAATCTTACGAAAAAATCGATGAAAAATATCTAGTTCTACACGAAATTAAAGCTCTTTTCTTCCAGGGTTGTGAGTAACTATTTATTTTAAGAAAACGTGTAGGGATTAATGAAAATTACGCTTTTTAATAATACTTTTTGGCCGAATAGTGTAATATCAACGTACCACAAATTACGTATACGTAAGAACAGTTACATCTATCGTTAAGTATTTCTCATTCGTAAACATAGATTATAGCACAAACGTCGTACAACTACTTCTCTTTGAAAATATGTGAAGTGACTGTACTTTTTGATAAATAACTATTGCGATTTCTACCCGTTTGAATTTTTTTTCACAACTTTTTTCCTATATCGTTGGTAAGTGAAATTATAAAATATCATAATATAAAATATTATGAAATATCATGCCTTATATTAAAGAAGGTAGAATCAGATAGTATTAAAACTTCCCGTTATCATTTAAACAGCTAATACAATAACTCACTTTGATGAGTTTCAGGGAATAGAACGAGTGGTTTAAGGTATAATACATGTTCGGTTTCACGAAAATTTAAATACAACGGAGACCATTTTGGTCCTCAGACTAATCTTACAAGTAAGCTTAAGAAGAATAAACCTATATAACATTTAAGGATCTAGAGAAAGCATTTGATAATTTAAAACAGAATAAAATGTTTAAAATTATAAGGAAAATCGGGCTGAAATATAACAAAAGAAGACTTAGATACAATTTTTATGAGAATCAGACAGCAGTGATGAGATAGAAGATGAAGAAAAGCAAGCGTTTCTTCAGGAGTAAATGAGACAAGGACGTATTTGTCCCAGTTATTTTTAAACATAGAGAGAAAAAAAATGTTGGATTTAAAGAAAATCTTTAGTATGTAATAAATACCCAAGAAGAAAAATTAAATATTAGGATTCATTCACCGATGACATGTTTTTTGGCAGTAATCAGAAATTAATTATAAGAAACATTTAACTGTGCTAGGGAAAAAATTCATTTTAAAACAAAATAACAGTAAAACTAAAGGTGAGATAGAGGAAGATAACGAGAAATTAAATATTAAGGTAGAGATTAATTAACGGGAAGTTACTTAACTTTATTATTTAGGTTGTAAAATAGAAAGGATGAATAAAGACAGAGATCAAAACTAAACTGCCAAAATCAAAGGGAAAATTATCCAGTAAAGAAGTCTACTAGATATACTATCGTATATCAAATATGAATCCATCAGAATTACAAAGATTTTCTGAAAAATAACTGTGCGAAGCGTAGCACTATGTAAAACAAATATAGACAACAATAAATTTATAAAGGCCTTTGAAATGTGGTGTAACAGTAGGATGTTGATAAACTTAATTCATTAAAGACAAAAACTACACTGAACCTATAACGTCTTGTTTAAGCAATGTAACTTTTTTCAATTTTCAACATTATATACAGCAACATTAATATAATTGTCCCGCTCCGAATGATTTATTTAAGCCTTTTTTTTTTTTTTTTTTTTTTTTATATTTCCACCTACTCCTCTGGAACGGATCTACAATCAAGTTTGACTCGCGCCAGAGGAGTGTCCTTTACTCTAGCTCGCCTCCCCGCCCGCCGGCTGTATGTCCGGCACGGCAGGTCAGTTCACCGGTTAGCTCTTTTATTTCGTAGGTGGAAATTCCACATACAAGCCGTCATCAGCGAGCGGTTTCTTCTTGACGAGCTTCCTCATCTTTCTTTTTTATAACTGCGGTTATAAACGACGAGATCACATTAAAGTTATCCTTGTTAAGTAGCATTTTATTCACCACATTCTCCGTAGATAATACGTCTTACACAGGATTGCCTGCTTTCAGTCCAACGGTTACATTCAAATACTACATGTTCAGGGGAATCATAAGCCCCACAGTAAGGACAGTTGTTGTTATCTACCCTTAGTCTCGCACATAAATAGGACCTGAACGACCCATGCCCTGTAAAAAATTGCGTTATCCAGTAATTTATGTCCCCGAACTTCCTTTCTATCCATGGTCGGATCAAAGGTATCAAACGATGTGTCCATCGTCCTGTGTTGGCTACATCCCAACGATGTTGCCAATTACGCAGCATCTCTTCATATGCTTCCTTAGAAGGTTGTCCACATGCTATACTCACTCGCATCTCCGCCAGTTGTTTAAGCGGAGGAACTCCTGCAATTACGAGTACTGCCTCGGTGGAGACTGAAGAATATGCGCATATCACTCTTAAGCCCATGCGCCGTTGAATTCCTTCAAGGGCTCTTCTGTTCTTGTCGGCACGCAGAGCTCTTTCCCAGACTTGTATACCGTAAAGTAAGATGGAATTAACTACGTGAGCGTAAATCTTACGCTTCGCAGTTCTGGATCCTGTCATATTACCGAGTAATCTGCTAAGATTTTTGACCGTGCATTCAGCTCGTTTACGTATTTCATTCACGTGTGCCGTAAAACTCCTCCTCTTGTCAAGCCAGATCCCTAAATATTTGGCTGAAGTCTGTTGCTGGACAAGATTACCCCCTACTCGAATTAGGATGTCAGATATTCTCCTACGACCTGTCATGACTACGTATTTTGTTTTACCATGCGAAAGTTTTAAACCTTTAGTAGACATCCAGACTTCTGCCATTCGTATCGCTGCGTTTGCCTTCTCCGATACCTCTACTTCAGTTTTTCCAGTAACAACCAAGGCCAGGTCGTCAGCAAAAGCCACTGGGAAAACACCCAGAGGATAACTCAGCCCGAGAATTCCGTCATAGACCAGATTCCAAAGGAGTGGCCCCAAGACAGAGCCTTGAGGCACTCCACACGTCACTTTGAAGCGGAAGCAGGATCTACCCTGGTGACAAACAACAAACCTATCCTGCAGGTAATTCTGGATAATTCTTCTTAGGTATCCAGGAATATCCTTATCTCTCAACGCTTGTAGGATCGCATCCCATTTCAGCGAATTAAAAGCATTGCTCACATCAAGCAATATCACAATTGGTATCTTCCTGGTGCGCAAAGTACCCGATGCCGCTTCGTCCACCAGACGCATAACTGTCTTAACAGCACCCACCGTAGAACGCCCCTTAGATTTATTTAAGCCTGCTGAAAAGAAATCTTCGTCTTGATGTCCGAGCCAATTTATCGCATTTTCTTTGACGTCATCATCGGCATTAAACTCCTTAACACGTAGAATCTGCTTGAGAGGCTCAAACAAGTGGAAATCCGATGAGGTCAAGTAAGATGCAATTTGTCGATATTTTCTCGAGTTATTGAGCTGTTTGAGGGCTGGCCTTATCGTATAGCACATTCGTTCTCAAAGTGGGCGATAACGCCTCCTTGTGGGCGCTGGAAACCTTTAGGGCGGGGCGATGGAAGGCCCACAGAAAATTGGGGGCGTTCAGGCGGTCTAGGAAGGCGATGGCTAATTTTTAAAGGCAAAAATTATGTTTTTCTGATATTTCAAAGTAAAATGTAAGTTTCAACTCAGAAATACGATATGCTACGTTTAAAAATACTGACTGGAATTTTTGTTTTTAAGGGCGTATCTTAAAAACAGCAATTGCAATTATTATTTTTAACAGACGGTAAGTATAAAAATTTTGGGGGCGCAAAAGATTGAGAATCAATGGTGTAGCAGAATGATGCCTTATTCTCAGGGAACTCACTACTCAGAACATGCCTTTTCCTTGGATCTTGGATCACAGGATCTAGAACGTTTTTTCAATACTGCTGACTTCATTTCGTTGATAAGCGTATCACAGTAATACGCGCTGTTTACTGTTCGCTTATCTTCTAAAAAATCAACAAAACCCGGGCATTTTACATTACGAAAGATAGTGATCACAATTTTCCCTGTTGATGGTCGGGTTCGGAATTTTTTTTGTAGGTCCTTCCGCTCCACGCTCTGTCTTTTTGATTTCGGTTTATAATGGCGGATTTAAGTCTCATTACAGGTTAAAATGGTACGCAAAAAAAGCATCACCTACTTGCTAATGCCATTGATTCAGCTTTTTGCACGTGCGAAGCTTATCTCCTTACGGTGATCTGTCAACTATCTTGGAACCCATCATGCGCTTATTTTACAGCACTTGAGCTTGTTGATCATGTTACAAACTGAACCGAAACTAACTTGTAATTTTTCAACAATAATCTAAACTGCAATCCGTCGATCATCTTGGATCAGAGATTCTATGCGAGTTTCAAGCGCTGGAGTGAAACTTCAATCGGACGTCCAAACGGTGCTCGTCAGTCATTGCAGGTTTTAGATTTTTCTACCTGCATATAAAACTTTCTGCGGTTCATACAACTTTTCCGTATTGATCTGTCATATGAGAGTAAATATTAACAGATTTTTCACCTTCGGAAAGCAGAACCAGTTCGCTACATGCTGTTCAACTAATCCGCTAATTTCAAGAGAACTCTCCATCGTAAAATGACATTTTGAGCTTATAACAAAACAATTTTACTCATATAGTAGATAAAAACTAATCACAGGATCACCAAATTACTGTTCTAAAAGTATCATAATTCTTTTTACCAATTGTTTTGCCTCCACAGCTATTTGTGCCAGTAATTGCTAAATGACCCTCGTACGAAATGCGAAAAAGGTCTTATGAGGAATAGGAGAGAACAGAAGTTTGTGAAAAAGTTTTGAAGAAAGGCAAACTAGGCGAGTGGATCACATATTAACGCAACCAGGTTTAGGTAATTTGATTTTAAGAGAGATATGTTTAGAGCAATAAAGTGTAAAGGAAGACAAACACTGGAATTGAACACAACCTCAAAATGAAGGATGTCATAATTAAGTTGAAGTTAAAAGTTTAAAACAGAAAAGAGAAAGAATAAAAAATTGTAACAAAACTGTAAAATTAAAAAAAAAAAATACAAAAGAAACCGTAATAATGTTGTTATAAACAAGGTTAAAAAAATAGTTAACGAGAGCCAAAATAATTTTTTTTTAAACTCGTCAACCATACTGAAACTGACCATACAACGTTTTTTTAAAAACATTAAATAACGGATAAAACTCTTAAATATATTTAAAGAAAAATTTTTATTTTATAAATATTTAAAAACAATTACGGAACATACTGAACAAATGCAAGAACAAAAAAATAGGAAAAAAAGAGGTATTTTTTAAGCGCAATATTTAGTAATTTCTACAGATTTCCTTAAAATAAATTTAACTCACAATAATAACATAAAAAATAACCTTTAATATGTTCAAATGGAATTTTTTTTCATAAAGTAGATATTAAGATATAATTCTCCAGAGACAAGCATTTTGTTACGCATCCTATAACAAAAACTTAATTACAGCAGTATTTTTTTTAAATGATCAGTTACCTAGAGTTCTCTATCGTGTTCGAAATACAGGGAAAATAATCCTTTAGTTATTTTAAGAAAACATGTAAAACTTTATTTTTTGTAATTGATATACCGGACTACTACCCGATATCGGTTCATTAATATATTTATCAGAACGACTTGTATTAAAATAAAGAAATAATTTCATAGTAATACTAAAAATTTTAAAGTATTTTATAAATATAAAAAAACACTACTAACAGCTTTGTTACATAAAACCTACATAAACCTGTAAAGGGGTACACTAAGAGCTAATAGTTGCCGAGTAGAAAACCAGTTCCTTTCGTTAAAAGATAATTTATCTTTACAGTATTGTTAATCCCAGAATTGTAAACAATCCTTTTCCCCCACGACCGAGTTTTAACATTGTATTGTTTTAAAACAGAAAATAATACATTAATTTTATGCTTTTCAATATACGGCGGACAATAAGCACCAAATAAATTTGCTTCTTTTAAAAATAATGATGTTTATTATGTTATTTTTGTCTATTAAAAAAATATAATGAAGATGTAACATGAGGGATGAAAAATAACTGTATTTGAGTTGGCTTAGTACACTGATTTACAACGGTACGTTCGGCCGATTGGTTTAATCAACAGAAAAGCATATCACTTCTTATGCTCCCTAAAAAAATTGACGTTTGTTATTTGTAATAAGGTATATGAATTTTTTTGGGAGAAATCTACGATTTATGTGAGGTCGACTACGGTTGGTCATGTTTTTGTACATATAGAAAATTATAATTTTTTTTATTATACTCAAAATCGTATTTTAACTGAAATTTTTCTAATAGTTTTTCGGTTAAAAGTAGCTACAAGAACTCACACCTTGGTTTATTTTTTCCGTTTATATGATATTCCTCTATACAATTTTAATCTTTTTTAAACAGTTTTATAAGAAATTCTTTTTTAGTGTTTTTTTCCAAATTAAATATCAATTAAAAGTTTAACCTACACTGCGGTATCATTTCGTTTTAATATTTGTTTATTAAAATGGTTTTTTTAATACTTTATATTAAATAACTGAAGCAAACTAATTTATGTTTACTTAACATTATTCATTAGAAAGCAAAAATAACAGTAAATGTAAAGCAGGATTTGTTAATATTGCTTCTTCTATTCAATAAAAATCATAAAAATTAATAAAAGTAATAAAAATACAACATAAAAATGAATTTATAAATTATATTTTTATGAGAAATTTTTATTAAATGAAAAATATTAAATTATAAATATTAAACGTTTTTACGGTTGCTCACAAATTTATTTTTCTTTAATACTTAGTATTATTATTCTGAATATTTTATATTAACGAAGCATAATTTTAAGTGCGAACATTATATTATATGAGCAATACAAATAACAATTTAAAAAGAAGGAATTAGCCCACCAGGCTGGTCTAGTGGTTAACTCGTCGCAAATCAGTTGTTTTAACAGCTGATTTTCGAAGTCGAAGCTTCCTAGTAAACGTTAGTTGCTTTTATACGGGTTTAAATACTAGACAGTGGATGCCGGAAAAAATTTGGTAGTTGGAGTTCACAATTGACCATACCTCTCAGGAACGGTCGGCCTGAATCTGTACAAGACTACACCTCATTTACATGTCATCCTAATCTCATTGAGAGCCGTGGGGGGAGGGGTGCTTATTGTTTACTAGTTGAAGGGACTGCAACGTACACAATAGGAATGAAGAAGAAGAAAAAAAGGAACTTTTTTTTTATTAACAGTATATAAAACAATTATCTAAATACCGCTGTTCAAAATACGTTTAAATTATATTACATTATAAAATTTTCAACAGCGGTATATATATATATATATATATATATATATATAAATTCTACGATATTTTAAACTGATCAACTAAACATCGTTGATGTGCTTCTCTGATCCCGAAAAGACACATTGATTTGGGGAATTTTGGACGGAGCGGACTCCCACTATTAATTGCAGGGAGTCCTGCAGCACTCCTTTGACTAGGGATACTATTTCTTGTATTATTCTTGTTTTAGTAGGTCGTCCCTTCCATCCAATCCAACCTTTTACCTAACGATTAACCTTCTTAAACATTATATTCGACTTGGATATCCGACGGATCAAAGCTACGAATCTAGTAGGTACTCCTTAACATTTATATGGCTTAAAAAGAGAAGATATATAAGTAGCAACTCTCAGAGACATGGTTTTCGCATTCTGTGGCTGTATTAAAGCCACCACTGAAAATGAAGTTTCTCGGATATATTATTAATATAATATACGAATAAAATTAGAAATGATTTTAATACAAAGAAAGGATAAAGAATAAGCGAGTGACAATTATTAAAAAAAAAAAAAAAAACGAAGTTGAAAGACATATTTCAATTCCGGCACGTATATGTTAAAATTATAATGAAACAGGTAACTGAGCTTTTAAAATTTATAGATTAAAACAGAGGTTCCCAAACTTTTCCGAGTCGCGGCGCACTTTTTCAATTAAAAATTTTCCATGGAGTTCTACCCTAAGTAAAAGTATGACTATTCGTAAGTAAGAGATAAAAATAAATAAAACTCTTGTATCTTCTTTTTTTTTACTTTATTAACATTAAATTAATAATTATAGATTTCTTGGTTCAATTAATTACAAAGCTTTTACAATTTTTCGCTGCGCCCCTGTGAAGAGGCCGCGGATCCCCGGGACGCCACAGCGCACAGTTCGGGAATCACTGGATTAAAAGATTACGTCAATAATGGAAGGAATAAAAAATTATCTGACATTAAAAAAATATTAAAGATCACAATAAAAATCAATAATAACATAGTTAAGAAAAAGATACTATGAAAAATAAGAATTAAAAAGTCAAAATTATATGAAAATAATATATTTTGTTAGGGTTTTTTATGTGGACTAATGTTGGTTGATGAACTAAGTTCATTACATCAATTGAAAAAAATAAATAACCTAAATATTTAAAACTTTTTTTATACAAAGTAAAAACTTTAAATACATACACATAACGCTAGGCTATCTTAAAACACACACACACACACACACACAAAACTATTCAGTTTAATGTAATTAAACACCAGAACCTATTTACGTAGGCAAGACACTTGAATTCCAAGATCGGTCACAACCGGTTTCACCGTTAAAAATATCATGATGTATTGTTTTCTTTACCTATATATATTTTTTACCAGATAGTTGTAAAAAAATATTAACATTTAAACCAGCATGTGCTCATCATGCATGTTTAAAAAAAAATAAAAATAACATTTAATATCATACCGAATGATAACTTTATAAATAATTTAAATTATAAAACTAGCCGAATTCACCTGGGAAAAAAATCGATTTTAGGTGATCCAAAACCTCATTTGAATATTCAAGAGTTTGAATTTGTACGTATGAAAATATATTTGTGTTAATTTATTAGCAATTTTTTTTTTAAGAACAGTTTTCATAAACATATTTCTTTATGAACGGATTATTATAATAAGCACTCTAAAATACGGTAAACATACCAATGAAATTTTGTAAACCTTGTTAAGTATTTCTAACAGCTTCCATAAATAATTTTTGTAAATTGCATGCAGACGCTAATAGGGATGTGAATAAAAACAGAAAAAAATTTCTGAAAATCTTAGGAACCATTACGAGTAATCATTTTCAAACTTTTTAAAATGTGGTATTAATAGTGACACTTCAGCTTTTACATTATAATTATTTTAACGAGAAGTTGATACAGTTTGAAAGTATTGTTTTCGGCGAAAATGAATTCGGTTTAATTAAAAAGAGTTAAAATTTAAACCCTTGGAACCACAAATTGTATAATAAAACATTTTCAGTCTTTTTTTCGACCATCCTCAATGAGTGACTTTTTTTTAAAGGCAAACACGTAGTATTACTAAGAACGTAGTCGAAAATGTTTGTATGAATTGAATGTGTTTATCATTTGTTTACTTATGTTCATATTATTCATAATGTTCAAGTGAGAGTCCTTTTTCTAAGAACGAGTAGAATGTGATAATCAACATTTACTAACCACTATATATATATATATAAACACACACACAAACACACACGAATCGGAATCCAACACAGACAACCTTGATCTCTTATACAAAAAAGGACTACATTTTAACACACTTTAACATTATGAAATACTATAGCATAAAAATATATAAAATCACACAATAACAATATATTAATTAAACAACACAATTCAAGTAATATACACACTTTTCGACCACATTGTATGTATGTGTGTATATATATATATATATATATATATATATATGAAAGCGTCCACGGCCGGAAAATTAATAAATATTTATTTGATTTTAGTAGAAATTGTAAATAATTGATGATCCAATGGGAAAAATAGGGTGATTCAGGTACACTCGCAATGAAATTAAATTCTTTGTGTATCTACGTATGTAATTTAGGTGCAGTAATCAGGTATAGATATAAACAACCTGGTAAGAAATATTACCTATTTCTGAAATTACATAACAGATAATATAAAAGGTGATTCTGAAATTCATTTGGACGAACTATGTGGTACGACGGGGCAAGAGGTTAAAAAAATTGAGGTTATACAACGCTTCCAAAACAAGTTGGCGAGAATCATATCACAGGCGCCGAGGTTTGCACGGAACGAAGAAATTCATAACTATCTGCAATTGCCTTATGTCTCGGAGGAAATCAAGCGATTCGATTCATATTACAAACAACGCCTAGGTAATCATGTGAACAATCTAGCGTTGAATCTCCTACACAACAGTGAGGATATCCGGCGACTCAAACCGCCTTCACGTACTGGACCTGAGGGAGTCTGGGTGACTCTTGGGCTGGGACGACATCCCGTAAGTGATGAGCATCTTCATTATGCCTAATGAAATGTCTACATTCTCTCAAAAGCAAATTATCTTACAGTTTTCTTTTTCTTGTCGTAATATTATTTGATTTTTGTTAGTTTTACGGATTTTTGTATTTTTTACAAGTGCATTTGTACAAATGAACTATTGTCTTATGTACGTATGTTTTATTTAGGGGATTTACTGGAAACCCATCATCAAGCTCTTATTGTAATTCCATTTACTAATAGTTCCTTCCTGAAAACAATAGCAAATAAACGAACTGTGATAATAATTTTAAAAAATTACAAGAGAAAAATGAGGAATGATGTGTTTTCCTGTTAACTTCTCTCCTGCGCTGTATATACTGTTAAATAACAGCATGCAAAGCAGATAAAAATCCAGTTTTTTGATGTCAGCCACATAAATGTCATCACATGGACTGACTATCTACGCAATATTTTACAGTTCAAGAGAAAAACTAATTTTAACTGTCATACCTCAGAATTTTACGTACGTCATAACATTACAACAAATTAATGGACTAATTCTTTGGATAACAACGCATTATTACAATTTCACTAGATTAATTCTACACTGAAAAAATACCATACATTTTCAACAAATATAGTAATCTCCAATTCAAGTACCCTTTGCCAATTGAAACAAATCCCAACAAAATGAGATTTCCTCACGAACGTTTTTTCCGAGTCAGAAATTGCAAATGAAATTCATAGCGGTAATAATTCTTCACCTGTGGATGTGAGATAAAAAATTTAATGTAAAAAACGAAATCATCTATACAATGAATGAAAATTAGTATGTTACTAATGCCAAATCGTTTCCAAAAATGTCTCGATCGTTTACTTTACTGATTATTGCTGATGTTATTACATTGTTAAACTAAGGCAACATGATATATGGTATTAACTTACAATAACATTAAATGTACATTCCCCGTTTAATAAAATTATTTTTTTTAAACTTATACAAGTATTATAAAAAAAAATAACAATCAATTATCTCGAAAATTATTAAAATTTATTTTTATTTTTTTTAAAGTTAATTTGTAATTTATACTGGTGTGATGGATGATAGAAAAAATACAAATAAAATGGAATACCGGTAAAATCGACGGCAAAAAAACTCTTGCGCAGGTCTGCGCAAGAAAACCTACTTTTCGTTTCCGACGCCCTAACTATTTCGCACTCAGAAACGCACCGATGTTCAGGTTACAACGGACTACAAATGTTCGATTAACGAAAGACTACACACAAGCATCACGTTTAAATTCAATGACCACTGTGACTCACTGCATAAGCGTGTATGAAAAACACATATATACTAAGTCAAAACCTCAAATTGAGGTTATTTTATCTGCTGTCGACCTTAAATTGAGCGCAACTGAAAAATGACGCAACCAGTCTTCACATACGCACAATTTCAGATACACTACCACTGCATATATAAATTTCAATGAAATTAATCAAGTAGTTTTGGAGATTTTCGAGCCACAAAAATTTATACATGAATGGTATTTTCGTAATCCTCTTATCTCAAAACGTAAGAAGATTAATTTTTAATCACCCCCGCCCTCAATCCAACCATGCGACTATAAAAAAATACCGCAAATTACCCCAATTTGAAGCACTTTTTCGTTGTGCACCTTCTTCAAATCACCTTTGGTAATATTACAAATTCAACGTAACCTCAAACTGAGGTTAAGTTGTCTGATGTCACCTTAAACTGAACGTAACTCAGGAACGACTACAACAATTTTCATCAAATTTTTCACATGCACAACTTTAGATACACTATTACAGCGTATCTAATTTCCAATGAAATTGATCAGTTTTTAATATATATATATATATATATATATATATATATATATAAGGAAATTACATATTAAGTGAATGGTATTTTTATATTCAAACCTAAAAACGTAAAGAAAATTCAATTTCACCGAAGTCGGTAAGAATGTACAAAATGGATGAAAAAATTGTATAAAACATTAGTAATCAAGGGCTTTTTTTATTGAAATGAGAAGAGTCAAAGAGAATAGAAGTTTAACCATAAATGAAAGGAAAATGATAGATTAAAATAAAAAACTACGGTAGAAGAATCAGTAGAAGGCCGGAATATAATACTACTCCGTGGCGGAGTAGTAGCGTCTCGGCCTTTCATCCGGAGGTCCACGGTTCGAATTCCGGTCAGACATGGCATTTTTCATACGTTACAAAATTTCCATTTTATATTCCAATGCACAAGCTTCAAGCTTATATGGTGAATTAATCATTAAAAAAAAAAAATCAATATTCTAAAAATTTAGGAATAAAGGTGAAATGGAGACAGAAATAGTGAAACGGACCTATCAGCCTCAATTAAACTAATCATATTTTGACGATTTTTAGAAATTATGTGTTTTACCAGGTAGCAAAATCGAACTACGTAAAAAAAGAATACTTTTCTCTAAATTTTGTGCAATTTAAAAACAGGAAAAATATTTCATTAATGAACGGAATTATGTATATTAAAAGAGAAAAAGACTGGGAAATAAAGTAAGACCATCCTAAATATTTTTTAAATATTATTATAATTTTGAACCGAATAATTTAGCTTTAAACTTATGCGATTAACATAATTACCTAATATCCTGCTAGCCTATTTTGCTAGCTATTTTGTTACGAGTCAATGTTTTTAGTAAGTTGTATATAGTTGGTCAGAAAAAACAGATTATTCTCACTGTTACTAGAAGAAACAATTATCATTTCCTGGTGCGACCATTTTGGTTTATTAACTTAAATTTTAGAATAAAGAATCAAATATTAATATTTTAGTATAGATAAAATACTAATTTATTAATCCAAAATGTGTTTTAAGTAATTATAATAATATAGCATTATAAAAAAAAAATTCAAAGAATTAATATTAAAATAGAAATCAAGATTTTAATTTTATTTTAAAAAAACTAAAAGAATTCTAATAAAATTCTATGCAACATAATTATACATGTATTTATATGATAAAACTACGATACCATAACTGTAGGAATAATTATGTATATTGTTATGTTAACACTGTATTGTGTTAACTGATAAATACCAATAATAAAAAAAATTACACTTTGACCCTAAATGATATTACAATAGGCTACCATAATGCAAACTGACCGACCGCCTTAACGTATAAATAGTATTATACATTATTTTCATAATTTGACGTCATCGTAAATTTTTAAGTTAAAAATTTAATATTAATATGAACATCTTAACAACTAAAATACAGAATTTTACCTACGATAGATGAATTAAGGAAAAAGCAAATTTGTCATGAATTTATCTAAAAAAATTATTTATATAAATTAAAAAAAAAATGTTACCGATGTTGCAGAACTTTCGCGGCATCTTTGTGTGTGTGTGTGTATATATATATATGTCAGAGCTAAAAAATATTCTTACAACTTCTTTGTTTTATAATTTAAACTAATGTATTAAAGAATGAAAAAAATTCTATATGCATTCTATTAAACCAATAAAAAAAAAACAATTTCACCTACTCAACCTCATTTTAAAATTATTCTCTGTTAAAGCAAAGAGGGTAATAATGTTTAAATAAAAATAAAAAATTCATCTCAATTACGAGTAACATTAATTCGCAACGTTTGTTTAAAAAAATTGAATTGCTTTAAAAATTAAAAAAAAAACAAAACTTTTTACCTTTTACCCTTGTAACAAAATGTACAAATTATATATGTACAATTAATATGATATTTTAATAATATCGGCCGATTACATCTGATAATTTCCGCAGTAGAATGATAACATCTCTTCCGTTTACCCTTAAGATTCCTAGTTTGAATCCTAGTCCGCTTTGAAACCTTTACAAGAAACAATTTCTCATCCTTTCTCATCAAAAAAAGGAAAGCTAATTACTTATAACCAGGAAGAAATAAACCAAATCGAAATGTGAAACGATCGATTAATAATCAATCGACAGAAGATAAAAAATCCTAATATTTATGGATGACATTATTCTTTTAAGTAATACTGAATGGCATGAATTCGTTGTTAAGAGATAAATTCAAACTATCAATCAAGATGAAGGTAAGTAAATATGAAGAGATAGAAGAATTTAATAAAACAAAAATAAGAAAATTTAGGAAGGGGTTAAGGAAGAGGTAACAAAAAGCAGATCGATTCAAAGTAAGAAATAAAGCCTTCATACAGAAAAGAAGTCAGCTAATATTAAATCTATTTATTATTTTTTTTGCCTGATAAATTACACAAGCAACAAGCTTGTACGTGTATATGGAATATTAACATTTTTTAGCGTATGAAAAATGCCTGACCGGAATTCAAACCCAGGACCTCCGGATAAAGAGCCAAAACGCTACCACTCCGCCACGGAGATCAGCCTTTGAATTAAACAGAAAGTCTTTATATATTTATATGAGAGGTTAGGACAGTCAATAGTCAAACGTAAAGTAATCATTAGGAAACAAAAAAATCTAGTCATTTTAACTAGGAAATGAAGATACGAACATCGGGCAGAATATCGTAAAGAAACGAACCAGAATCGATGGAATATACATTAGATAAAAGTTCAACTCCTATTGAATGTAGACGAAGTGTACAAAATGTGTTTATCTCGACAAAAAAGTGAACTTTAATTTGTTAATTTATTCAATTGTTTCTTATTACTGTCACGCAAAGGTACAAGGGAGGCTAGTTAGAGTACCTTTCTTTAAGAGTAATGATGTTCAATATACGTCCACCCATTAGAATGTCCAGAGTGAAAGTGTCATTTACGGGATTGAAGATCATCCTTGTTCCGGTGGGTTTGATATGTAAACAATGTATTCTGCTTAGTAAAGAACACAATTTCACTACTTAAAATTTTCTCAGGAAGCCTGGTATGGAATGCAAATTTTTTGTTGAGAATTTTAAAAGATTGGTGACGTATGTCAGTTCTTTTATAATACGCAAGACACATAATATACATACATATTAATTTTAATAAAATTAATCATACATTTTTTATTTACAGTTTTTTATCTCCATTAAATATTTTCCCAAAATTTTAATCATGTTTATAACTAACCATTCATTAAAAAATTCCATTCCGGAAAAAAAACAGAATGTGGGAACCAGAATTTGGATCCCTGCCAAAGTACTCATCGGAATCATAATAAAATAAAAATAACATTACATGAAAATATTCTTTTAACTTTAACAAAATTATTACATTTTGCCGCTAGAATGCAATCTTTACCTCGAAATAAATAATTTTGTACCTTCAAAATAAGTACTAGAGAATCTATGAGATGTTTTTAAGGTTCGAGATTCGGTGATGGGAGAAATCCAGATACTCACCCCCCTCCCAACATGGTAGAGCGGGGCCAACGACTGTATATATTAACAACTGCTAGTATATAAAAAAACAGCCAACAAACAAAGAACCGAGTTACTCTCGTATAAGGAGGAGTTCTACTTCGTTATGTGCCAACAGCCTCCTCAGAGGGTGGTGGTACAGTGATGGATACAAGGCACTCTATTGGCTTGATGGTGGGGAAACTGTCCCAAAAGCGGAGGAACTTATTAAGTCAACGGTATTAGAATACACAAGGCAACGGAAAACTATAGTATCAAAGATCCTAGTGATAATTCCTCCAATTACGTTAAATTGCCGGGTTCTTCTGTTTAATGTTCCAGAGCTAAAGTAGCTTCTAATTCGAATCGACAGGAGAAGCAATAAAAGAAGTTAAAATAGCGATTGCATGTAGGAACTTTGATTATCAAGACTTTCAGAACAAAATTAATAGATGAGGTGAAAACTGAAAATTACAAGGAGACGAAGGAGAAAAGACTTGGGACAGAAGTGGATGGAGACAACGGAGACGTATGGGACCTGCCGAATGGCAGATTACCAGATGACGATGATGTGGATGCAATTTGTCAAACTGCTTAAAAAATTAACACATATAATAATATAAACCAACGGTATAGTTAATCTTTTTATACGTGAAATAAATGATTCTAAAATGTGGGATTTTGAGATTAAAAAATGTACACATAATAGAAAAATTAAAGGTGAGTAGCAACATATCAGTCATTTATAACGTTATATTAAAATGTTTAACGAAGGAAATAGATAATTTTAAACAATTCTTGATACAATTTTTTTTTAAATAAAATATCTGAAGATTAAAAACCCTGAAATGTACAAACGAGCTTTCTAAACTCCTACTTATTTTATCTTTCATACAAATATCTAAGAAGTTTTCTTTATTTTTTGGTTTACAAAGAATCTTACAAATTTTAACAAGATTGATTTATGTATTAAAAACGTTCTCTGACAATTTTATGAACCAGTAAAAACAAACAGTAACATTTTATCATCTAACATAAAAATATAATACTGTTTTACAAAAATATATAAATCAACACCTCTTTGGACTTTCAACATTTCTAACATAAATAATTATATTTTCACTTAAATTAAGAAAAAAAAAAAATCTTCTTTCAGTAACCAGAAAATATGTAAAAGAAAAAGGACAGATGAAAGATAAAAAGTAAGCTTCTTACAATTTGTTTTATTACTGCAAAAGAAAGAAAAAATACACACAAACAATAAATCTAACAAATGTCCGCCCTATCAAGCCCCGATACCAACTGACAATCGATGAACTTCCTTTTCTTCAGTCAATCCGTTTTTCACGTTTACCACAAAAAAAAAAAACTACCACATAAAACGCTTTCCGAACCACCAAAACGAATAAGAAAAGTTATTAAGATGAGAGAAAATTAAAAATGTAATTCTACACAAAACCGAAATAAATAAATGAGAAGAATATATAATAAGGAAATAAAATAATTTAACAAAGTTAACTTTTACTAATCAGATCACGATGCCTTTACTAATGAAAAATCTTAATAACCTACTTTAACAAAAGAAAAAATATAATAAACGCTTACTTAGAAGAAAAAACTAACCTGAAAAAAATATGCTGATATTATTTTATTTATATAAATATATTTAATAAAAATAAATAAATTACATTTTTCATATAATTTATTTGTATGTTCTTTTTCATAATTTTTCGCATTCCATAAAGCCATACCATAAATATTTTTATCAGTTGTAGAGAATGGTTTTCAAAAAAAGGAGGTTATTCTCATAATCGAATATATTCTAAATTTTTAAAGTTTCAACATATAAAGTAAATGGTAACATTGAGAAAACAGGAGATAAATATTAAAAAACACGACTGCCAAAAACAAGCATTGTTCTTTAATACAGTTTAATTAAAGAGCGTGCGGGTGACAATTTTATATATAGTATAACTTCTTTTTTCAAAATTTTAAAATTTATTTAAACAAATATAAAAATATTTACATAACTTATGACATTCCCGGTAACATAAGGATTCCATCGCGAGGTCATACATCTAAATCGGTTCAGCCGTTGAGCTGCTACGGTGGAAGAAACATACATACATCTTAAATATATTACACTCCTTTTTGGGCAGTCTTATAAAAAACAGCAAATTACAGTTTCATTATCAAAATAATAAAAAGCCGGCAAATTATTGCAGCACTTTCCCGGTTTCGCCGATTAAATCATGATTACCAAAATAAGATTTAACCATCAAAATTTATTTTTAATGTTAAAAATATCAAACACGTCAATACATGTACCGTATAATACATTGTGAATACCGTTTAATACTAGTCTGATTACAACTAGTTAAACGAAATAAACGGTTGTTGTTGCAAATTCTATTGTAAATTGGTTCGACCACTTTTCAATTGGAAAAAAGCGATATAACTACAAGAAAATGAAGAAATTATTTTTAAAATTTTGAAAAAAATCAAATCTTAAAAGTAGATATGGTTTCAAAATATTTCAAAATTAAATCCACCTCCGTAAAGTGAATATCAATAAACGACCCGAACAAACAATAATGTTTACGGCATCATTTTCTGTTAGTAATATTTTTATATCATATGTTTTCAAACTCTACTGAGTTAGTGCGAAAAGAAACAGAGTCTAAAACCAAGAACATTAACAATGTTAAAATACAGTTCTACTCTATCTCAGTTATGTTGTAGCAGTATAATGAACATCATTAATTTCAGAGAAAGGTACTTTACATGGTTTGCAATCGTAAGAAAGATTAGGATAAATAATGTGAAAGATAAGTAACCAATTCCTCATTTGTCGAACGATTAAAGATAAATAATTAAAAAAATAAAATAAAAATTAAAAACGATTCATTGCATATTATTTTTTTTTTAACTAACATGATTTTTATTCTTAATGATATAAACGTGGTAGTAACATATCTTCAAAAACAAGTTGCAGTTTTCGTTTTTGCTTAAATGCCAACAGTTATTTTTACATTTAAACTCAGCACTTTTTGTTCCAAATTATGTAAAATAATATAAAAAAATTAACTAGAACTAATAAAATAAAATAAAATAAAAATAATAAATAAATATTTTACAAATATCTGTAATAAATATATATTTCTTTATAATATTTTTAATTTACAGAAATAAATCATTTTAATTAAATTTTCGGTGTCTATTCGATTTTTATAATTATTAACCCATTATCATTGACGATTTAGAAGACTATAATTATTAAATTATAGAACAGAATTACTTTATTAAATATTTAGTACGATTCGTTTTTTTCCGAGAGCTGTTAATTTACAAATATTAAATAAAAAATATAATCAACAGACTAAGGTAAATATTTCATAATAAATTTAATAAATACTTTTAAAAGGGTATAGATTTTTGTAATAACTTGGCCACCCATCCAGTTATTCGGTTGGTCTATCATCTTTTCTTATTCGAGAGGTAAACTGAATCTTTGAATTGATATAATCTTTAAAGAAAATTGATTCGCTGGAAAAGAATCTGAGCGGCCATATTTGAAAAACAAATAATACTTTTAAACTTTTTTTCACCAATGAAATGAAGATTGAGTATATATATATATATATATATATATATATATATATATATATATATATATATATACTCAATCTTCATGCATTTAACAATAAAAAATTGTTATAAAATTTTTTACAAAAACAAAAAAAACCTTTGTAGGCAAACAAGGAAGTTTTTTTTTATAATGATACGAGAATAAGGAAAAGACTATCTTGAACTGTTAACAGAACTAAAACTTTTTAAATTAAAAAATGCAAATGCATTTCTATTAAATGAAAAAAAAAAGGATAAATGATTTAGGTGGAAGAATGAAATTTGCAAAAACCAATGATATACAATTAATACAGAGTGTGTACGTTATCAATCAAAAGATGGTAGCTATTGCAGTGAGGGAATACGGTAGTTATATATATACAAAATGAATTCGGCTTAGCGAAGGTACTTTAAAAGGGAAAACCTTTGCCTAAGTACCTTTTAAAAGGCCCAACCTAGATTAAAGCTAAACCATAAAAACAAAATAAATAACTGAATCATTTATTATTTCATTGAAGAGGTAAAAAAAAAAAAATTTTAATTCATGAAAATACCGGCTATAATACTAAAAATAAAATGGTAAAAGTGGAACTATACAGACTTTTTTCATTTTGACAAAAAAGTATCAAACACTTTTCCTCAAAACTTGTTACACTCAAAATATAATTTTATGTTCGTAAAAAATCGACAAATATTATCGGTTTATAGAATCCCGCCATCAAAAATGATATACTTATGTAATAATAAATATAACGTCCATTCTTTTAATAAATGCATTGACAAATTAAATGGCAGCCATGGTAGTAATTCATAGTTTCCCATTTGCCTACTTATTTATATATATTAACAGAATCCGCATTTGAAATCCAATACGAGTATATTTGTTTACTCCGGTATATTTCAGAGTTCAACGCTGAAACGGAAAAAAGATCTAGTCTGAAATGTAGTTTCCAGATTGTGTTTACGTAACCCACTGGATTGGTCTAGAAGTGAACGCGTCTTCCCAAATCAGATGATTTGGAAGTCGAGAGTTCCAGCGTTCATGTACTAGTAAAGTCAGTTATTTTTACACGGATTCGCATACTAGATCGTGGGTATCGTGTTGGTTGGGTTTCAATTAACCACACATCTCAGGAATGGTCGAACTGAGACTGTACAAGACCTACATTTCATTTACACTCATATATATCATCCTCTGAAGTATTATCTTAACGGTAATTACCGGAGGCTAAACAGGAAAAAGAAAGATTGTGTTTACGTATCTCCCCTTCAATTACACTTTCGCATACACTGAGAATGCTATATGCATCTGATCCGATTAGCCGGCAAAGCGACATGATTTGACCAGGCGATGTCGCGCCTGGTCGAGTGATAATCCAGGCTTGTTTTTATAACAACAGATCCAATATGCATGAGGAACTAGGTTCCATACCAAGAAAATCTAACATTAAATATTAAAAATTCGGGAATAATCCGACCAGTTTCTTATGAAGAAAATCATTTTTTTGTTTCCACAATTTCAAAATCATAGCAATTTCCATTTTTTATTCGTTAATATCTGAGTAGCTAATAAATTAATTAAATTGTCTTTTTTTTACGTAAAATCAAAAGTAATTATTTCTAAAAAAAAAAAAAGTTGTAACTTTTTGTTACAACTAGTAATTGTAACTACAATTACTAAAATACAATCTTTTCAAATAACTGAATGGTGGAAAACAAGATGTTTATAAACATCTTGATGACAAACTTTTAAAACTGTGGGGGAGATCTCCTCCCCAGAAATTAGATGTAGTCACACCTAATTTTAAGTTAATTTACTGACTCCATTAAAAAAATGAATAATTTTTTCTAATCTTAATAACATTCAGCTAAATCAAAATTAGATTCGGAAAATACCTGGGCTGGCACCTTGATAAAAGGCTCACAGATTTGGACAAAAAGAAAACACTGACTATTAAATTTGTCAAAATTTAGTATTAAAAAAAATTAGCATTATTTTTTTTTTGACACTGTAACGGATTCTTAACAGAAAGTCAAAATTATGTCTAGACTATTTAATAATTTACAAAGGTATCATTAAGCCTATGTGAACCGAATGGCATCCAGTTATGGAAAAACATCAGCAAAGTCCAACATAAGTATATCACAACGATTTCAATCCAAAGTTTTATGCAACATCACAGATTCAGCTCGGTACACTACAAATAACATAAATCGAGACTTAACCCACAGTCGCAGAAGCGATTTCAAGATTTGCTTCAACGTACTATTCAAGATTCGACCATTAAAATATTTTGGCAATTAACCTTTAGGTCAACAGTGACGGTACAAAGTTTACATACGACTAGATTTTTGCTTTTAAACTCACGGTTTCTAAGCAAATGGGAGAGTTAATTGCTATTGGACTATCCTCCTTCAAAACAAATATGAACATTCTCTACATCTACTCATTATTACGAAGTAAAGAGATTGTAGATATTTAGTTGTGTTAAAAAGGATTGTATAAAAACAATGTAAGATAATGCAGAGCCATTGAGCAAAATAAAAATCTTTTATACTATAATTTGTCATGTACTATTTTTTTATTTGTTTCTTGTTTAGCCTCCGGGAATCACCGTCAGGCATCAGAGGATGAATGAGGATGTAAGAGTGTAAGTCTCATACAGTCTCACGTCGACTGTTTCTGAGATGTGTGGTTGATTGAAACCCAGCCACCAAAGAACACCGGTATTCACGACCTAGTATTTAAATCTGTATATAAGTAACTGCCTTTACTAGGATCTGAACGTTGGAGCTCTCAAATTCGAAACCAGCTGATCTGCGAAGACGCGTTCACCACTACACCAACCCGGTGGGTTAATTTACCACATACTATAATACAACAAAGGTTGATCCCGTTTCTTATTTCTAAAAATACTGCAATAGAGAAAATTCCTTCAATAAAAAACTAAATTGTATTTATTTCTAAATAAAATACATTTTATTGCTGCAGGAGGATAAAATATATTTCCTATTTAATATAATTGAATGCATTTTTATAGTTGCACCTGAAATGAAAAATACACTTTTTACAGCAGTAACTACTTACAGTTCATTTAATAACAAAATTGATTTACTATTTTATAGTAAGTTTTCTTTGTGGAATAAGATAAGAGCGTCGACACGTTTCAATCGTTTTACTGTCTAACAGTTATTGGAAATCTTATTTAAAAAAATGTGGCGTAATTTTATTCACAATAAAATCTTCGTAAGATTAAACTTAAGAATTAACGATTAAAAACATAAAAACTAATTAATTGTATCAAAGCCTGGACCCCCTCTATGTTCATTGAACTCATGCTTGTGAGAATAATGGTAAATAAAAATTACAGATTGTTCAATTTATAAAAACTATCATCAGTGTATTGCAATTTCTTCAGATCAACGATTTGGTCAGCACATGACTCGAAACTTAGAATGATCTGAAGTAGGCCATTTCAAAATATCTGGCAACTTAAGAATAGTAGTGGTTACCCGTCCTTCGGACGGGGTAAAAAAGTATTTTGCACGGTTCTTAGCGTTACCCGACAAACACCACTATGAGGTAACTTACATTATTTTTTTTTTTTTTAAATTCTATTTTTATAGTAAAGTAACCGGAGGCAGGTGCAGCCAGTCGCGTCACACACTCTGTAATAGTGGTGGTGGTGGCGGCTTTGTTGATTGAGCGCAGTACACCGCCGCATCTCTAAAACTATTTTTTCGATAACCGAAAGAGATCTCGAAAAAACAGATCTTTTATGCAGAAAATCTAATTTCCAATAATGCAAGTGAATTCTGAATTCCAGATGACCAACACTTTTGGCACAGTGAAGTAGAATATCGGCAAGGAACCTGTTTGTTAACGCAAGCCTTTAAAACGGCCACCATCATGAAACGGTGAAAATTTCGTAACAGCAATAGCTACGAAATTTGTCTCTAAGTACGCTTTCACGCAGAAATTACTCAATCGATTAAGCTGAAATTTTGCATAAACATAAATATTATATTCTTTCAAGGTATAAAATCTATGTTTATGCAAAATTTCAGCTTAATCGACTGAGTAATTTCTGCGTGAAAGTGTACTCAGAGACACTAGAATATATGATGTTTAGAGAAACTATTTTTTTTAATTTAAATGTTCCGAGTTACTTCTCTAAATTATGCTGTTTTTTTTCTCTTGTGTTACAACCTATAAACGTATATATATATATATGCACGCACACACACACACACAAACTTACGGTATGCATGAGCAAACGTTAAAATAAAGTATTGCAGTCCTTTTAATTGTATTGCAATTTTTTTACATTTTTAACTAAATAAAATTTTATTTTAACCTCATCAATTTGTTCGGATATTTGTTTATACTTGTACATTCTACAACTTAAGTAACTATGAATCAATTTTAATGAAATTCAAATATAGGGCTGTTAAACCGAAGCAAATTTCTCGATAGTAGATCGCTATCGAGATATAGAAGTTTAATAAAAAGATGATCACGGCAGGTTTTATATAATGAGTTATTGTAGTAAAATTAGTATAAAAAACTATTTAAAATATTACGCAAATTTAAAGTTCAAATAAGAGAATAAAAATCATAATATTTTTATGAATACAATCAGTAATTACGCAGAATAACACGGATAACTTTCATATTTTTTAGAAGAATTAAATTAAATCATATTGTTTTTAACAAGAATTGTTTCTTTGATACGCCGACAGAATTGATAACCAGTATACATTTGTGACTCCAACTGATGTAATATGAACAAAACGGTTAACTTAGAATATTAATTCTGGTAAAAAAAAAAACCAATGAGCAACGTGTGGTTACAATTCACGTGAGTATTGGAATACCGAAAAGCAAGAAAGATTTACGTCTTAACGATTCCTTAAATTTATGTTTAAATGGCAATTTTGTCCAATACCGGCGCCACTAAATATTTGCTTTAATAACCAATTTATTTTTTTTACTAAATAGGAAAGCTATTTAAATTAAATGCCTTGAACGGAATGAATAAGATAAGAGTAAGTTATGTGCGTTTATTGTGAAACAGTTTAATTTCACTAAAGACATTTGGCATGAGTGTTTGGAATTTCCCCACTAACGAACACGATTCTACTGATTTCTTGCAACCGCATGGCATTCTACCGGAAACGAGGACATGTCGGAATGGACACGCCGGCGCCGTGCGTCTTTACGAAACTGACTGTGTTGAATGGCGTTGCAACAAACGTATTTTTGCCGGTCAAAAGTCAATATGCGTGTCGGTACGTTGCTGAAAAATTTGAACCTTGACTGCGTGGCCGTCATATGTTTTCTATATAGTTGGGCGTATCAACTGTTGCTTGGCGTCACTGTGAATCAGGTGTCGGTCTGAATACAGTAGTCGACTGGAATTATTTCATTAGAGAAGTGTGCATCGACTATACCGAATAGCACAAGCAAGGTAAAATGGAGGGGAACGCTATAGTCGTCGAAATGGAGGGGACGCCGTTCAAGAAGCGTAAAAATCATGCTGGTCGCGACTATCTGCAGCAATGGGTTTTCGGCGGCATTTGTCGTGAAAACGGCGAGTGTTTTGTAGTGAAAGAAACTGATAGATCGATTTAAACCCTGCTGAATGCTATTTATGGCTGGAGCACTGCAATCGGGATTCCTGGCGTGCGTACCAAGCCGATGAACAAGAAACCGAAGATTTCCGCCATTATAGTGTGAAGCATCAGTACTATCTCTATATTGTAACAGCGGTGCTCATACTCAAACCATTGAACCTTTATAAGGGTCGATGAAATTGCGGAATAAAAAGGACAGGAGACTGACTACCAGACACCGCGTGGAATCCTATTTCGCCGATTTCATGTGACATTGCATGATAGGGGACGAAAACCTGTTCGAGAAAATATTCGATGCAATAAGGGCCTTCTGGCCGCCGAAAGTCGCTATGTAGCAATCGGTAAGTAAATTTTCCGTGATTTTAATTTGAAATAATGCAGTAGCACGATAATTAACAATGAATTCGAAAAAGTCATAGATTTAAAAAAAACAATTGATGGCTACTGTATTCGATAAAAGTATCTTTTAAATCTTGAAAAATTAAATATTGTATAGAATTTAAAAAATTATGACGTAATAATTAATGGAATGAATTTTAAAAAATAAATAAAAGCGACTTAAATAAAAAAATCACTAAAGAGTAGAGGATATTTATTCAATTCTTCAACTTCGCTGAGTTCTGAATTTGGCAACAAATTATAACAACATAAAACTACTAACAACTTAAACATTTCTTAATATGCTGCTGATTTTACAGCATAGTAATTTATCGAAACAAGAAAAAACCATTAAGCATTAATGACTGCAAAAAAAATTAAAAGATTTTCCATTTAAGTTATCTGAAAGAAACTTACCAAGGAACAGTTATATACCAACGTCCCCAAAACAAATAAAGAACCATTGCAATTGATCTATCTGGAAATAAAGCCTTAAGAATAAGTAAGTAATCAATTTTTAATTTAGTTTCCTTATTCTTTTGGAATATTTAAAAGTGCAATAAAAATACTTCAGTTATATAATTTACAAATATGTTTCAGATACTATTTACACTTATTATAAACAGAAATTTAACGTAATTCTGTAGGTTTTTGACACCATTCTTGGCATATTATTTATATTTATTGTTTACACTACACTTGTTTTTCGCGTTTACATATAATAATTAAACTGATTTATACCTTTTGGGATTCCCTCATTTGAGGCATGGCAAGCGAGGAAGACCGAGTCCCGGCTGCTTGGGCGGGGCCTTGTGCTCTTCCGAGGTAGTTTGAGGGGATGGCACCCCTTGGAGCCGAGCTTACGCTTGATCGGGAATCCGGCTCCTAGGGGCGGGGAAATCGACGGAGAAAAAAAAATTGATTTACGCGAATAATTCTTTTTTTTTTAAATAATTAGTTTCGCGCCTTGGTTCACAACATCTTTCTGATAAGACTAGAATAGGCTTCCATTTGTTTTAGACTAGATTATCTTCTAATAATATTATTTGGTCACTTACTAGTTATAATAAACAAAACCAATATGCAACAACAACAGATTCACAACGATCAAATTAATTTTGTCCGACCTTAAATCGCTATTTCTGAGGTAAACATTTTATTCAGATCGTAATAATTTTATAGGTTGTTGATCATAACCCACCGGGTTGGTCTAGTGGTGAACGCGTCTTCCCTAATCAGCTAATTTGGAAGTCGAGAGTTCCAGCGTTCAAGTCATAATAAAGGCAGTTAGTTACTTTTATACGGATTTGAATACTAGATCGTGGATACCGGTGTTATTTGGTGGTGGGGTTTCAATTAACCATACATCTCAGCAACGGTCGAACTGAGACTGTACAGGACTATACTTCATTTACACTCATAAATATCATCCTCCGAAGTAATACCTGAACGGTATTTCCCGGAGGGTAAACAGGAAAAAGAATGAAGGTTGTTGTCTAAAAAGTTGAAGTAAAGTTAAATTACTTTTAAATTGACAAATGTAGAAAAATATAGATATTGTAAAATTTTACTAGCGGAAAAAATTAATCTTTTACGTACGGGATAACTTCATCCCACGCTCGTTAAGTATTCTTTCATTAGAATCAGCAATTAAGAAGGAAGTTACGTTAAAATGGTTAGTAATTTTGTTTGTCATCATTATTGAGTTGTGACATTGTAATGCCATTCTAGTTTGATATTCAAAGTAATTTCGTTTGAAAATATTCAAGAAAGTTATTTTGAAAAAATTTAAAGAGTAAAAAGTATACACCCCCTTATTACTAAGAGAGATACCATTACACAAGCTAATTAGTAGTTTCTTTACACTCATTTCTCCAACTTGCCTTTCTTAAAAACAATCTAATATAATTTTTCATACAATGTTTTTCTGTAGGTCTAGAGACATATTTTAATTAATAATAAAACTAAAAAATGCAAAATAAAATAAATTGTTTTAACAAATAAAACCCCTTTTAAAAAATGCATAAAAATTTTTTGTTAAGTTTCTATGGTGAATTTGTTCATCAGTCAAAAAAAAAGATTGTTACTCGTAAAATCTGAAATATTTATCAGACAAGCCTAATTAAATAAACTTGAAGCCGTAAGAAAAAAAAACAAAAAAACGATTTATTTATTTTTTTAAAATTGGTATGTAACAAAAAACATGTTACTTACTAAAGCTTAATTTAACGTCAACTACAAGAAATTTGGAATTAAAGAATATTGATATAACCGGTTAATTAATTTTCTTTAATTCCAAATTTCTTGTAGTTGACGTTAAATAAAGCTTTAGTAAGTAACATGTTTTTTGTTACATACCAATTTTAAAAAAATAAATAAATCGTTTTTTTGTTTTTTTTTCTTACGGCTTCAAGTTTATTTAATTAGGCTTGTCTGATAAATATTTCAGATTTTACGAATAACAATCTTTTTTTTGACTGATGAACAAATTCACCATAGAAGCTTAACAAAGAAATTTGTACGCGGGAAATATTTGAAATGGAAAATGGAATTTATGAAATGGAAAATACGAAAATTCGCCACGCACATCGGCAAATTGATATATATATTTTGTTAATGTACATTAAAGAAAAAAGATTTATTGCAAGTTACATATAAAATAATACCAAATTAGCGATGACACAAATAAATGAGTATCGATTAGTATAAATGGCTAATTTAAAATAATTAAATTATAAAAACAAAATGAAATTTGAAAAATATAGAGTAGGGTTTCTAAATAAGCTATTTTCCCAAGTGGTATCCATATTACCATCAGTTATTTTAATGAAAATATTTAAACAGATGTTTACCTCTTCATAAAGCAGGTAATTTCAAGAAATACTTCAAAGAACCAAACTATATTTTGAAGTAAATTTTAAAAATTAACGGCTTTACGTATTCTACAAAAAAAAAAATCATTAATTTTTAAAGTATTATTCTGGTGAGAAAAATATTAAAAAAAACCGAGACTGTTACTTGCCCATAAACAAAACGATCGAAAAAGTTTCCAAAAGTTCAAGTAGCACAGTTAACTTATTTTTTAAATAAGGGCTTTATTTCTTCTTCCCTAAGTAGATGAGGGTTTACATTATTTTTTTAATTTTTATCTGCTCAAAAGATAAACAGGAAAGACTGTGAATTTACACTATGTTACATGTTTTACACCAATACGTATTTATAAATCTAACTTTATAATATTTACAGGTTTAACAAATTTCAGAATTTTTCAGATACCAGTATAAATAAATGTACGACGTCAGGATGGGTTAATATTATGCAATCAGAATAAAAAACTATAAAATTGGTAAATAAAAAAGGAAGTGTAAAATAAGATTAATTACACTAATCGATTTCATTAAAAACGTTTTAAAAAGACGTCTTTATAATAATTTATAATTTTACTCGAATTTACACTCATCTGAAACAATTAGAGCAGAAAAATCTAAAAATACGCTTTTATTAATTGTCCCATACAATTCTTTTATCACTGTCCTCACCCAAATTGAACGTTTTTGGAACAACGGTTCCTCTATAGACCACCAGCCCATTATAACAGCCAGCCGTGAATTACAATTTTCAAAAATGAAAAAAAAAACGGTTGTTTTGATAAGGTAGATGAGAAAATGTACATAAAAATTCGAAGGAAATGTTGTGGTCGGGATCAAATGATATTCAGAAAAGTCTCTGAAAAAAAGTACTGTAACAATCGGATAATATAAACTACACTGAAACTTGCTGCTCTAAACATAATGCGCTGATAAATCAATCATTCTTACGAAAATTAGTATAAATCGTATGCACAGGCTAAATTTTTAACTATATTTTTTATTTACAAATACCATTTTTAACAGTAACGTAACGGTTATTCCTTATTATATTTTCCCCTTCATTCCATCAAAACTAATATAATATTATCTCTTTTAATTTTTAAAAACAAGCATTCCTAAATGAAATGTCCTCGTAAATGAATAAAACACTTTAAAGCGAATAAAAACAATTTAAGTTACGGCGGACGTAAACTCAAGTAAGTTTAAGAATTGATCAAAAAGTCTAATATTCCATCAGTTCTGAAGACAATATTAGTAACACTACAAAATTATTCAACTTACAAAAAAAGTTTAATATTTTTTTATATTATTATGAATCAAATTAATTAGGTTCAAATTGACTGGAAAATTATATCGCGATAAGTACAATACACGTTAAACAACTAAGATGCAGAAAATTCAGTTATCATTTTAAAATTCGTACAAAAAAAGTTTTTAATTAAATTATAAATAAATCGGTGGGAAGATTATTAAATCTACATGGTTTGAAAATTAAAAAAAAATAACAAAGTTAACATAATTAGGCTTTTTTTTAGAACTTAGAATTATGGTCTGTTATACAAAAAGTAGTTAAGGGAATTGTATTATAGTAAATTCAAATGTACATTTGCAGTCACACACATGAAAATGCAAGAATTTTTAAACTGCTAAATATCAGTCGACAAGATTCGTATTTACCGGTGCCAAACAAAGATATGAAACTCTTTTTCCTGAGAGTTAATACTGATTAATTCTTTTTTTTTACGCAATCCCAATTTACGAACAATATATATATATATATATATATATAGATATAAAGGCATTCTTACGTTTGTGTTCTTTCCTACACTAAACGTATAATCAATAATATAATAATCATATAACGTATAATCAATATAAACAATATTTATTAACGGTACCTTTTCATTAATGATTTTAAAGCGAAATAATATATTTTGAATGAATCCGTACTAACCCAGTAATCGAATTAATTCCGAAACATTAGGGGTACAAATCAAATTGATGTAAGAATCGTAAACTAGATTTGATTTATAGTCCTTCAGTATCACAAAAAACCCCGTTCATAAGAGCTGATGATTTCATCAAATATAAAAATTACACAACAAAAAAAAGAAATTAAAAAAAAATTATATTGCCTAATGACATAATTAAAATTTTCAAAACAGGAAAATGAAGTACAGAAAAAATAATTTTCTTCAATTAGCTTTTCCTTCGATAAATTACTCGTCTAAAACTCAACGGAAGCATGCAGCAGCTTTTCTAATCTCTTTTTAATTGCTGTACATACATAATATGTCTACACTTATTATTTTTATAAATACATAAGGTTATACAGAATTATTTTTCCTTTTTTAATTAAATATAATTTTTAAATCATTCGCGTGCATTCATTTTATACATATTTTCTTTTAAAATAAAATAAAAATTTCAAGAATAAATATTAAAAATAATATCGGCTAATTACTTACCAAAACAATTATTTTGAATTTGCTTCAATAACCCTTTAAATGCTAAATTAAAAATACCTGATCTGTATTATTAATTCTTTGCAATCCAGATTAAAATTTAGTCATGAACAGCAAATAAAAGAACGAAGATGTAAATTAAATAATCTTAGCCGATGACCCGTTTTTCTTCTTTTTTATATGTATTCCCAATTTAATATAATAGAGTCGAGTTCCCTTCTCTAACCAGGCAGAGATTAATATAATTAAAACAAATTTTATGTAATACGAAATAAATATATTTTTTCTTTTAATATATATATTATATTATTATTAAATAGGAAAATCGTTAGGCTACATACATTTTTAACATCACGAGGAGATAAATAATAATAACACTAAAGACAACTAAATGTATAAAATGGCGCTGAAAGAAGTATAAGTAGTGATAAGAAACGAAAACATCTAAAAATATTCGAATAAATACGTATTTAAAAAAACTTTTAAATTTATGAAATTAGTGCAGTAACTTTTTCCCAGATTTCAGTAAAATCATTCAGGAAGCGTAATTTTTCACGCTTAAATGCTATACTAAAATATAATCGATGATGCATTAAAACATTTTATAAATATAAAATATTTATCGTTGAAACGAGTGATTGACCGGCAAAAATTTTATTTACAATAAATTGCACATATTTTATATAGTAAAGAAAGATTATTTACATTAAATTTAACCTAATTTTATGATTGATAAAATAACATTTATTACTATAGTCTAATAAAAACAGAATGCTACATTTAATATAATTTCATAACCCATTTAAAGCAGCTCATACTAACAAATATTCCACATTAAATACGTAATAATCTAGATATATATGCCGAGTATGCAGTAAATGAAATAAAATTATAGATAATGTTTGATAAGGGAATTACAGTTAGTTATTGTTATTAGAGCTTACAGTAAGTAATAGCTTAAACGATTAATTTACAATACAAACCTAATTAATTGAATTTTGATTATGGATTAAAAAAATGTATACAGGTTAAAATGGATTAAATTAATCTGATAAGGAAATTTTAAATACAGACAAAAAAATTAAGGACTAACACAATCATTTATTATTAAAAATAAGCTAACCTTTCTTGCTTTTTTTTAATTTTTGAATTTAATTCAAAATTCACGATAACATGTAAGATAACACTGAACTATTGAACTTACCATAAAATGTTTGAGATGTCTTCATGTAGTAGTGTACGGTCCAGATGAAAAATGAAAAATAGTATTGGCAACTTGGGGAAAATAACCACAACACTTGACTTTACATACACCACAAACACAAATTTTTAAATTTTAATATTTTTAAAACATATATTTATATATATATATAAATATTTATAATCACATGATATAATTAATAATTATTGTTCGTAAAACTGTTAAAACACAGATAAAAAATAAATAAGAAACATAAATTTATGTGCGTAGAATAATAAATATACGGCTAATCACTAACAAATACGATACGTAACATATATATGTTATGTAGTATCTTTTCTACCGCCAGACAGTGAGGACAACACAGGTCAAAACCTGCGAGTTATTTTTAGAAAATATTACTACACGCTAGTCGAACATGCCCTTGAGTAAACATTGTGAAACAAAACGTTCCTGCTGATACTTCCCGCTAGTAATGGCCTAACCTTTGTAAATAATAAATTTAGAAAATAAAAAAAAACGAATGAAAAAATAAGTATAATGTAATAAACGATTATTTATATAAATTAAAACTTTTGTAATACTAAACGAATGGCCTAAGCGACTGAAATGGAATAACAGCCCGATTTTAAATTTTAACTACAGTAGATCTTGGTATTTTTAAATATGTAAATACATAATTATTACTTAAGAACTCACACGTTCAAATAGGTATAATTATCTGACAATTAAAAATTATGAATATTACATTAAGAAAATCTGAATATCTAATTTGGAATATATTTATTACGGCAAAAAAAAAGGCATGCAACGATACAGATAACAAGGTACAAATAAAGCAAATGATAAGAGGTCTAAAAATAAAGAAAAAGATGAATAGTTAAGAGATAAAGAATGACAGAAATATGACCAGGCATTTCTTTCGAAGCTACTTATAAGAAGACTATTAAATAAAATATACTACACGTAGAACAAAAATGTTCTTTTAAAAAATTTATAGCGTTTAATGTATAACTTTAACCGACTTGTTTACATCATTTTAAATATAATACTTGCGTAATAATTGCACAGATAGCAGTCTAAATAAAATTCACCTTAAAAGTTATAAGAAACTTTTTATAAAGTTGAAGAGCACTCGCACACAATATTTTATACACTAGAACCAACTTGTTGCTTCGCAACTCCTACCGCGCTGCGCATACAGAGTCGACAAACAAAACGAAATAACGAACGATAAGCAGGAACATCTGATAGACTCACGACTGCCAACATAACAAACTAAATTGTTCCTTCCCTGACGTAAGTTTGAACATGAATTGAATACCCGCCTTTATGATTAATCCAAAAGTATTTAGAACAATACTGTAATAACAAACTTAAGATGTGTATTACTGAAATAGTAGAAGAATAAATAAGATTTTACGTTAATGAAAAAAAAACCAAGAACAAAAAAAGAAATAAATAGTAAACAAATTTGGCGGACTGATGAGCCGATAAATTTGATAAAAACTAATAGCTGATTATCAAACCGGTACGAATTATGAACTTACGACTTATATTTATACGAAAAACAGGTCGATCTTTGAAAAACAGATAAATAGATTAAAGATGAAATCAGTTGACAAAACATTCAAAATATACGGAAGACCAATTACAGTTGTTCGTCAGCACTGAACTAGAGGAACTTACAAACTTCTGAACCACCACGTCCCCACTACAGCAACGGATTCCTGCCGGTACGGCAGGCGCGTGATTTACACGTGCTGCTATCTGCCGTAAATCAAAAAATTTATTTAAATAAACGATACAAAAGGATAATTACAGTATGAAGATTAGACTTTTGCAACAAATTTGATTTTCATACTACCACAATAGTGAAAATAATCGATTATAATATGAAAGAACTTTTATAAAAATAAAAAGCCACCGTATTTTAAAAGTAATAATGTTGCATTTTCAGAGAATGATATGTTACTACTTATTAAGTTGGTTATAAAAAAAGAATTGTACTAAATAAATGAATAAAAATCAAATAAACATAAAATAATTTTATTATCTTATAATTCTTATAAGTATTTTTATTTTATTTCACAGATATGCTAAAAGACGACACATTAAGCTTACATACATCAAACTATTCCCACTTAAATAATAAATATATATATTTTTTGATTCTGTATAATTATATACTATATATATTTTTACATTTAAAAACTTACTGTGTTACATTTCATAACATTCATTAAGTATTTTAAATATATTATATACTATACCTTATCACCAATATTATGACTAGATTACAATTAAAGTCAGAATTAAAACAAAAACTTAAAAACTAATAAGTAAATTATAATATGAAAATATTAAGTGCAAAATAATCAGAATTAGTACTTTAATAACAGCATAGTACATAATACAGAATTTACTTACACATTAATATCTTTAATAAAAAAACTCTTAAAATCTACGAACAGTCAACTACTTTTATAAGTACATATCACATATATTACTTTGTTTATATTTTGGCAAAATGATTTACCATCAGGTTTGTTTTACTTTATTTATTATAAAATACATTATTCCAGAACATGCTGTAGCAAAAGTTTTATAAATTGTTGACAGTTATCCAGATGTAATCTCAGGTTGACTAATCTTGAGAAGGAACCACTCACTGAAAAATAGTGACATGGCTAGTTTGTTCTCACTTAAATAAATATTTTAAAAGCCATGTCCATAGTAATAGTTGCAACTAAGCTGACACAAAACAATGTCTATTCAAAAAATAAAAAATTAAATGGTATCTATTCCCAAGACAACAAGCAGTACTCTATATCAGGTTTACTACAGAAAATGAATAATAAAGTGATTTTCTTTTTCATTTTCATTGAGCCAAATGCACCATTTTATATCAATAGTCCAACTCCATCTATTGAAATGCAAAACATTACAAATAAGGATTTAATATATTTAATTTAAAATATATTTTTCAACTCTACAATCTTTGTGTAAAAAATATTAAAACTCAAAGAATAATTTATCTTCAAATCATCATTTTAAAATATGAATTACAAATTACTATTACATTATGACTGACTAATCAGGTTTATTGAAAAGTTCAACTCTACTTTAAATTTAAAATAATAATATAAATTATATTTCAAGTTTTGAAAGTAACTGAGTAATTTTTTTTTTAATTAAAAGTTAATCATAAGAAAAACTGAAAAATTGATTTAGTTAGTATTAAATCTTGAAGGTAATGCTTTCATAATAGCCTCATTTTCATTAGGCATAACAAAATAGGGTTGTTTAGGCTGGAATTTTGCTACTTTCACAGGCTGGTCTTTAGAATTTTCTGGTTTTTAAATATCTGGGAATTTCACACTTTTGTAGTATTTTTTTTTTTAATTTACATATTTAGTTCAATTTGCCATTGGATTGATGATATTAAATGAATAATTAAAAGCACAATTCATCATTTCTATGGTTTTACTCCTTTAGTGTTTCATATGAAAATTTAACATAATGCCTCTAAATGTGTAGTTAGATAGCAGTGCTTGTAGAAAAAAAAAGTTAGAGAAAATTATTGGATATAGAGGAAAGTTAGTAAAATATTCTGATAGGTTGCAAGTAAGTTAAGTCTCAATTTTATTTTTTATTTTTTGTCTAATTTTATAAGAATATTAAAGCTGATACATATAAAAAGATATGGTTAAATAAACATGGAACTGAGTGTTCAGTAAATGAGTTAATTGAAGGCGTCAATCAATTTCAGACTGCACAAAAAGTTAGAATAAGGCATACCTAATTCCCATAATTTGCTGAAGAAGAGTGAAACATATTAACGCCTTGCCCAGTTGGTGCAATTAAGGTGGATCACCCTGGACCACAGATAGACATACACACCTCTTAACAACCCTAAAACAACTAACTCATGTACTGAACATTCAATTTCATGCTTAGACGTGACTTTTTTCATTACTCAGTTCATTTAACCATATGCATGAAGTATTATAAAATCATATGATTTGTGTTTGTATAAAAAAATTCAGCTAAAAACCTGCAAGTTAGTGAGTGATTATTGTCATCATTAGTCAATTGGTACTACATTATTAGAGTTGCTTTTTAATGATATATATCCAATTCAAATTGTTTTAAAGGTATATAATTTCTTTTAACTAAAGTTAAACACTTTTATCATTAATGTATTTTAACCATAGGATTTCAATTAGCTATATTGTCATAGAAATGGTCTGGTGGTTACTGAACATCAACACAACCTTCTGAATAATAAATTCACATTTAGTATGTATTAAAATGGTATAATATAAATATACAATCCTAATTAAAAACAGATACTGAAATTTGTCTACAAATTGAAACTTACTAATATTCTCACTGCTTTTTAATACAATAAATAAAAATATTAATTAGATATAATATACAGTAATCATCCATTTATCCATGTGTGGGTTAACAAGACAGTAGTTTACTTTTGTATCCAAAAGTTTGCTGTAAGAGCAAAATTCAAGATTAGTTCAATAGCTTATGGTTGCCAGTTACCTACAGTAATCACTGTAAAGCTACTTCATGTAATAAAATCGCAATAGCTTCCTCATCCTAATAGCTTTTCTTCATTGTTTTTATACTTTCTTCATTGTAATTACAATGGAAAAGCTATAACTAATTAATATACTCTTCCTCTTCTCACTTAGGCCTGTTACATGTTACATTATTACTGTTATAGGACAACGGTAACAATTTATTGTAAATTTTATAAAAATATACATACATAAGATTAACAATTTGCTCATCTGACCTTAAAAGCCATAAAATAAGATATGTTGTATAACATGGGAAAAGACTGAATACATAAAAGAGGCTCACCTTTTCACAACCATTCATTCATTGTACATAAGTTCAGTATTTATTAATACCATCCTGAAAATATTGTTCTTTTGACAAAAAATTAAGGTAAGTTAAAAATAAGTACTGAATAGTGTGAATTTATATTAGAACATTAGGCTTGAAGATAAGTAAAATTAAAACAAAGGTAATAAAATGTGTAGATAGTAAGGATTAAATATTAAGATAAGGGAATGCAATTATACAAGTGGGAGAATTTTTTTGTTTAGGCAATGAAACTGCAAACTATAGATGATGTAATGCAGATGTAAAAAATGCTCTAACATATGCAATAGAATTTTTCATATAAAAAAGAAGTGTGCTAGTATCAAAATAGATCGAAAAATCACAATTAAATATTAATAATAGCAATCATTTTTAAAAAAACGACCTTGAATTTTTTTTACTCTTAGTAAAGAATCTGCAGCAATAACGACATAATTATATTTTTCAAAAACGGTGTTTTCAATATGAATTCCCAATGAACATGGATAATCGGAAGTTTTTACTTAAATGTGTTCTACAGTATGTTATTTGTTAGATTAAAATCAAGGTTACAAATATGAAGAAGGTTACAAATATTCATAAAAAAATTGTTTTTTGTTTAAAAGTCAACTATGTTTCAAATCTCTGTAAAGTATACAAAAATTAATTAATTTAAAGAGCTTATTGTTAGTAGTGAAGATTAAATAATATTATTGATTTTTAAGATTAATTTAAACATAACAAAAAGTGTGCAGCTTTCAACAAAGATGAAAAGAACACATAAAAGCATTCTACTGTAACATATACATGACATTTACCAACCACCTCTTACAAGTAGATCACAAATATAGTTACAGAAATACAGTAATATTTTACACTTATAGCACAGAAAAAACACATCTAAACACACTTGAACAATAAGAAATATATAACACTCAAAAATAAATACACATAACATTGAGATCTAAATGGTGAAACATAATTTAAATCTAATTTGCTTTTTGACTGTAATTTAAAAATATGTTTCCCAAAACTCTAAAACCAGTTGCATTAACATCAGCTGTAATCAGTAAAACAACAGCATAGGTAAATAATTTGTACTGAAAAATTAAGATGTTAATAAAAAAGACTATTGTAATAATTAAATTTGTTTCAATTCATTCTAAAAATTAATTATTTTATGTACCTAATAAAAACAAATTACAAAAAATAAAATTGTAATGTAAAACAGATGGCTGAGAGCATAACCTTATGCAGATATCCTTTGAAAAATTCATCAAAAACTATTCCAAAAAGAAAATTAGCACAGAATAGGAAATCTTGAAATGGTATCTAGTCACAAATATCTAAAGGAAAAAATAAAATCCAGCAGTATGATACAGCAATAATAGAAGAGAAGAAACAAATTGGATAAATTATATTTCCTGACCAAATACATCTACATAAAAAGAACCTCTAAGGGCTAAAGTCAGACATTACGCCACAGTGGTGAGATATTGGTCTATATGGAATTGAAATGTTACACCTTACCAACATGGAACTGATAAACAAAATAGAGAGAAAACTGAGAACAATCCTAGGCTCCAAGAAAATAATAGAAGGATAGGAACTGATATCCAACCAAGATCTGTATGATAAAGAAGAGGATATTGAAAAAGCAATAAAAAAAGAAGACTGAGATTTCTGGACCGTATGTATAGAATGATGAACAGAGTATAAACACATATCTGTGAACAAAAGAGTAACTATGGGTACCTACAACAAATGAAGAAAGAATTATGGAACCTAGGGATCCATGACAGGAAATGACAAAAAATATACAAATTGAGATTGAAATGGTGAGAAAGGAAAAGAATTACACCAAAGTGAAATGGTCAGAAAGAGAGAAATACCAAACACACGGAAAGAATGAAAGAATATTGGGAGAAAAGAAAAGAAACCAGAAGAAATGATATCTGCATGGTCCATAGTGGTCCTAACTGCAAACAAAGCCATTAATATCTATAATGAGATAAAACATTTATAAATAAGTTATTTACATTTTTCATATTGTAAGTAATTACACATTGAGAATTGCCAATGTTGAATGAAGATTGGAGCTGAAAATATGAAAACGTGCAATCACTGGCAGGTGACAACACATCCTTTTGTTGGATTTGGTGTATCCATTTCAAATGGCTAAAAACTTTTAAAAAATATCATCAAGGTCAGTACAGCCACAAAATTAATAATTTAAAATTCATCACCGTGATGAAATTCTAGGTGAAGTTCAAACTAACCATAAAACAATGTTTTAAACTACTAACTGTAGACAAACAACTAGTTTGAAACTTATTAATAAATAAGGGTTAAAAAGAAAGCAAGCGGTACCAGATTTCTATAAGGGCGCTTGAAGCGCTTCTGTGAGACTCCCACAAATCAAATAAAGATTAAAAAACACTAATAAGTCAGTGAAAAAGCCCACAAATATAGAACTCCATCAAAGACATAAAGACTTTCAGAATCCTTAAGCGTCCTGCTAAATATCACGAGTAAAATTTAGGTAAGTGGGTGAATCTTCACTCTAAGATATTTTGCATATCTGATATAAAGAACGGTTCATTTAGTATTAAATGTTCATCCTACGTTTAGTATCTGTGGATTACCTTGTTATTTTCAGTTCAATTTGATTAAAAAGAAAAAACAACGAAAAACTAGAGGTGAAAGTATGCTGTCTGTTTAGAAGATGCATTCAAAAGAAAAAAAAAAGAGGTTAGTAGTTAAGAGACTATTGATAAATTCACATTTTTTTCTTTGAATTTTGAAAAAAAAGGATCAAAATCTACGAACATCATGAAAGGTTTTGGAAATGTTTAAGATTTATAATCTAAGGAATAATTTATTATTTTATCATGTGCTTTGTGACATAAAGTCCTCTGTAAAATTATGATTAAAGGATTTCACTTCCCTTACATGAGCCCTTATATGATTTTTGGGGCCTGTCAAAATCACATAAATCAACAAAGCGAATATCGTAAGTTTGACACTAGGGCCTTGAAACAAAATTTTTAACTATGATAAACAATTATTGACACTTATTAAGGTATAAAAACTAAACTGATTTTTTTTTAATCAATCCTATATCCACTTTTTTCTTTTTTGAAAATTCCAATCAAAATAAAAAAAATAGAATCAAGTTCAAAGCAGTAGGTACTAATTTCGGATTCTGTACCTGATAATAACAATACATTAAATCTCTTTTTTTCAGCTCTTCTACACATCTGACTGTTTTTCTTCAAATTTATTAATATACTTTCCAGGATATAAACAAAGCACACTAATTTTCCCTACTTTTTATATTTGATCAAAACCTGAGTATGAAATCCTTTCAAAATTAACATTAGAAAGCTTTTGTTCATTAAATATTTTCACTTCAAGTGTTATAACATTTAGTAAACAATTCAGAACAAAATAATGATAACTAAAAAATTCTATAATAGATTTTGTAATTAAAAAATATTATTTAAATGTAAGTTTTATTATTCTTGCAATGATAATGACTAATAAACACAGTTCTCAAAATTCAAATAAATTTGACATATTTTTGTAAAACAGTAAAAGAATTTGTCATTTTTAGCTAGTTTCTAGACTAATTTGAATTGTTAACAGGTATGAAGTATGACTAGTTTGTGAAATAAAAACCAATATGAAAATGTGAATACCTAAAAATTTTCAGAAGGTGAATAACAGGATGATTTTAATTTTATATACAATATGGAGTGTTAATTTTCCAGTATGTATAACAATGGAGCGAGTTAATTAAATAAAGCAATTTCGCATTAAGTAATCCATTAATTTATATGGTTTTCAAAAAACTGTCCCTCCTACACTCTTTTATAAGTATAACATATTTTAGTCGATGCTTGTAACATGGTTCATACTAGGCAGACTTAATTTTTAACTCTATCTTTATTGTACATCTCTTTTACCAGTTAATACTTTTGTTTATCCTAATATTTTATATATGAACTGACAAATTCATATATAGGTAGTTGAAATGTAATTAAATTTTTGATTATAATTTGGTCTCTAAACCAGTTTTATGAGTAAGTTAGGCATTTTGCACAGTTTTATACTTGTAACTTACATAATAAAACTTACCTCTCTGATAGAGGGATAATTAGATAAATATTGATATTACAGATAAAGATTATTTGAATTGAATTTAAAGGGAAAGTATTGTCCCGTTAACACAGCCATCAAGTCGAGTGTGGATACTCATACTGTGAGGAAGTCTTTCTACTGCTACGCGCTTTTCACTTTTTTTGACAGGTTTTTTCGGTTTGTTATTTGATTTGTTAATTGGATGTTAACGTGTTTTGGTTAATGGACAAGATTTGAAAATTACAAGAGTTTTGGACACGGAATTACTTTTTTATCAACGTTTTTTAGTTCTCAAAGTTATTTTGTGAATTTAGTGAATTAAAACAGATATAATTTAATTTTTATAAGGTGCTGAAGTGATACAAGTTATTAAGAGTAAGGAAGTATAATCTGAGAACACATATAAATCAGAAAAGTGAGTAAAAGATACTTTTTGAAGTGTTTTATTATATACTTTTGAGGTTATAATAGTACAATATTAAGTGAAAATTCTCTAAATGTTTGGACAGGTCGCTGCCAGTTAGCGGCTTGTAGTAAACAACAAATTAGACAAATTTTAGAGAATTCTTAAGAATTCAATACGTGATTTTTTCTAAGTCCAACAGGAATTTTAACAGGGGGATTTCCTTTTTCTATATAACTTCAGAACCAGTCATCCTAATCCAAAAATTCCTTTACCAAAATTTGAATCATAATCTTCCCGACCCCTTGACCCCCCCTTCCCACCAATGTTTGGACCCCATTTTTGAGATAATACATTTTCCTTCCCCCCCAAAATTTTTTTTGTTGCACCGAGGCTTGTGGGTGTTGGACTTGGGGCAGTCCCCTGAGTACAGCGACAAGCCATGAGACCCCGAGGATCGCTCCCGCTGGAAGCTACAGCCACACAAAGCACTAGTGCGCAAAAGTTACCACATGATAAGAAAACTGATGTTAAAGGAAAAAAGAGGGCGCAACAAGGGTCCACAGATGAGGAGGACGTTATGCCAGAGACATTGGGTAGTCTGATCTACCAACTAGGGCTCACGATGGCTACACTTATGCAACATATGGGACCCGGATTGCCTAAGTATATAGGCACGAAATGGAATTGAAGAAGATCTATGAAGGATTAACTCTTTGACTGAACTGTCTGCGCCTTTGACTTTAATTACACAGGCCACACAGACTGTGTTCATCTACAGAGAAGATGATATTGAGCAAATACTCTCAAAAGAGCAAGAAGATGAAGAACTTATAGAGTTACTACATAAGAGATGGCCGAATGTACTGGCTAAATTGAGTTTGGTGTCTGAATTGCCCGCTGGTGTAGGAGAGACCTGCAGCCTGAGTGATGTTTGTAGAACCCGCGTGAGTGATGATGACGAGACTAGGAGCCCCAAGTATAAGGCGGGGGATATCTTGAGGGATGAGCAAACCGTCTTCAGGGGGGAGACAGAAGTGAAGGGAAGTAAATATAAAATCTTTTACGACTCTAATATGGATGAGAAGAATACTATGCTCATCATACTGAAAGCTTTGAGAAGAATTATAAAAAATACTAATGAATTGGCATATATACTGCCGAATAATAGTATAGGTAATTATACTAAAAAGATAGTGTCGTATCTCTATAGGGAAAGAGAGGAAGCTATTAAAGTTCTGACTCTACATACGGACGGTGCTGGCACCCAGGTTAGGCCTGGGCAGATGCGTATTAAGAAGGCAACCCCACCTGTGGAGGACAGCAGAACGTTAGTCGTCAAATCTACGGGAAAAACATACGCTGAGCTTCTTGGAGCTATGAAGACGGCGGTTGCAAAAGAAGATGCTAAGGATGTTATTTCATTAAAAAAAGGAGGAAATGAGGAGGTACTGGTAAGAATACAGGGCTCCAAAAGTGCTGAAGAAATCACGAGTATTCTGAAAAATAAGGTTGCTGACCTTAAAGTGGACTTTAAGACAAGAGCCGGACGTCGTACTATTATACATATAAGAGATGTGGAAGGTGACACCACCGAAGAAGAAATTTTAGCGGCAATAATGGCAAGGGTCGGTGATATGGAAGACGTTAGGATCTCCTCAATAAGACCAGGCTTCGTGGAGACCAGGAACGTTATGGTGATCACATCATACAGGGCAGCCTGCTGTAGGACTGCCGAGCTTTCATACGAGAAGACGGTGAAAAGTGTTATAGATGCTGGGGTTCGGGCCACCGTCGTCAGGACTGTAAAGGCCCTGACAGATCTGAACTGTGTTTTAACTGCGGGGGCAGAGGCCACATAATTGCGAACTGCCAGGAGCCCAGGAAATGTCTAACGTGTAACAGCCATGAGCATAGAACAGGTGCCTGGCAGTGTGATATGAATAAAAATGATTAGAGTCTACAAGTCTACTACAAGCAAACGTAAATAGGAGAAAGTTATCTTACAACATGGTATCCAGAATGGTTGCGCAGAAGAACGTCGACTTATTGGTTATTACCGAACCGAACATCTACAAGGCAGCTAGGACTGGTTGGTATGCAGACACAGAGGGAGACATGGTGTTCAAAGATGTAAGTCATAGAGTGGCATGTAGATTGAATTTTAGAGGTAAAGGCATAGTGGTGCTAGAAACGTTCAAGACACTAAAAATCGGTGTATACATATCACCCAATGTGGCACTTAGTGAATTCATTAGTTCTCTTGATATGATACAAGATGTAGTCATAACACACATAAGAAGATCATCATGTTGGGTGATTTCAACAGTAGGCTGGTGGCAGTTGGCGGTCGATGTACGAATAAGAGAGGTAAACTATTAACAGACCTGATGGAGACCGTTGGCTGCCATTGCATTAATGACGAAAGACCTACTTTTGAGGCCAGGATACATACCTCTATTCTGGACCTCACGATACTGGACAATAGATGGAGGAGTAAGCAGTGGCATTGGGAGGTGATTCCACAAGATATAGCTAGTGACCACTATGCCACAATGATATCTCTGAATGACATCAGTTTTAAGGTGAACAAACAACCCTCGCCGTTCAGATTTTCTGCACACCAGATAGATGTAATAACCAATAGAGTGGCTACCAGACTAGTGGCGGCTGAACATCTTACGCCGGACTCTTTGTCCAATATTGTTATGCAAAAGATGGATAGAGAGTCATGCAATGGTACCAGGAAACACACAGTTTATTGGTGGACAGGTGAGATAGCGCTCCTTAGACAGACGCTACAAACTAGGAGACGTATTATGCAAAGGCTTAGACCTATGGGTGGCCCGAGATATCAAGAGGCAGCAAGTAATTATATAGAGGCTAGAAGAGCTCTTAATAAAGCTATAAGGAAAGAGAAGAGAGTACACTAGTCAAGGCTGTGTGTGGAACTAGACAATGACCCATGGGGCATAGCCTTTAAAATAGTTACCAAAAGGTTCGGCAGAAGGCTTCCTATACTTTCCAAGGATTGGGCTGAAACACAAATATCTAGTCTGTTCCCGCATATAACTGTTGAGGAGTGTAACTCCACTGACTGTGATAGCAGAAGATTTGCCCTGTGCGAGTTGCAATGTGCTGGTAGCATGCTTGCGATCAAGAAAAGCCCCGGACCAGACCAAATACCAGCTTCATTAATTAAGAACCTCATTAAGAAAGCACCTTGGGAGATACTTGAGGTGGCCAGCCACGGCCTGATTAACAAGACTTTCCCGGAGTGTTGGAAGGAGGCTAGAGTCGTGTTTTTGCCTAAAGGCACAGATGATATAGGACAATTGACTTATAGACCTTTGAGCCTCCTCAACACGATTGGAAAAGTGATTGAGAAAATGTTGGCTGGCCGCATAGTGCAGGAGGTGGAGGATGGTGCAAGAATAAGTCCTAATCAGTTTGGTTTTTGGAAAGGCAGGTCAATAGTACAGGCAATCAGTAAAGTTATCAATTGGACCAACGAAACTAGAAGAGGTACTTGGCGTACAAGAAACATTCCTCTGCTTGTCTCTTTAGACGTAAAGAATGCTTTCGGCTCGATTCCATGGAAGCATATTAATGCGGCCATGGCTGAAAAGGGAATTAGCCCGTACTTGAGGAGGCAAGTGGAGGAATACTTAAAAAATCGCAGCTGCACAGTCAAGGCGCAAGAGGTATCTTTTAGTATGAGCGGTGGAGTACCACAAGGTTCAGTCCTTGGACTACTTTTATGGGTCGGGTCATTGCCTTCGATGGTGTACTCAGGCTAACATATCCTGAGGGTGTTAAGCTAATAGCATACGCAGATGATCTCGCAATTCTTGTGCAGACCAGAACAATTGATGAAGTTAAAAATGAGGCAAATTCTGCATTGGATATAGTTGGCAGATGACTTAACGATAGAGGATTGCAGCTTTCAACTGAAAAGTGTAAATATATTAAGTTCACTGGCAAATGAGTATTGGAGCCAGTAGATATACGGATTGGAGGTAACAATATAGCGGAAGTAACAGCACTAAAATATCTAGGGGTCATTCTGCAGAGAAACTGTAGATTCACTGAGCAGGTTCTAAGTGTTTGTCAGAGTGCTGAGAAAGTGACTAAAAGCTTAAATATTATTTTGTCGACGCAGAGGGCTCCTTGGACATCCAAAAGAAGAGTGCTAGCGACAACTGTAGTATCAACATTGATGTATGCTGTGCCAGCATGGAGTTGTGCTCTGACCATCAGTAGAAATAGGGACAGGTTGAAGAGGGCACACAGGGGGATACTACTAGGCGTGGTATCTGCCTACAGAACTGTATCTTACGAGGCCCTCTGTGTACTTTCGGGAACGCTTGCTATCGACCTCATAGCCAGATACAGAACTGACAGGTTTTTAGGGAGAGCAGAAAATGAAGTCAGGGAAGATATCTATACAATCTGGCAGGAAAGATGGGTGGAGGCTGGAGTGGCTGGTTGGACAAGAACTATAATTCCCGATACATTAGGATGGATTAACAGGCAGCATGGAGAAACGAACTATTGGATTACCCAGTTCATGATGAGACATGAGTGCTTCAATGGTTATCTCCATAAGGTGGGAAAAAGGAATGAGCCCACGTGCATGTACTGCGAGGAGAATGACGATTCTGAACATACCTTTTTAATATGTAATAAATGGCTAAGGCAAAGACATGATGTGGGTATTCATGGAAAAACACCGAAACAGACTATGGACTTCATGCTTAGCAGTGAGGAAAACTGGAGGAAGGTTGCTGAATACATAAAGAAAGTATTAACACAAAGAATGTAGATGAAAAAAGGTTGGATTATTAGTATGTTAGGTTGGGTGGACAGCCTCAGCGGTGAGAGCCAGCATGCTTAGGTGTGCTGGTTTCGATGATCCACTGAGGACTCCACGGGGTATGTTGTTAGGATAAGAGAGTATTAAAAAAGATCCTGGGGCCACATCACGACTTGTAGGTATGATGTGGTTCCGTAAAGGACAAAATAGTGAATAAAAAAATCTCAAAAGAGCCACCGGTAGGCCTGACCTGCCATGCCGGTATATAGCCGGTAGGTGGGGAGGGCCTATTAGAGTAACGGGCACTCACCTGGGTGGCGCAATACCACCAAGTCGGTCCGGCCCAGGCGAGTAGAGATAAAAAAAAACAAAACACAGCCATCAGCTGATAATTGTTTGGTAATTTTTAATTAGGTTATAAAATTAACATTTCAAAATTATATTTTATGTGTAACCTATATTGTCATGTTATTTTTATTAGATGGTATGAAGTATATGCTTTCAGTAATCCTATTAAAATGATTCAATATGCTTTAAGTACAGAACTGGTTCTTAAAATATATTCATATATATACATTAAAATGTATTCTTAAAAATAAATAAATAAATTTTGCTTAGTAAAAAGCAGTAAAAAGTGTCATAAAAGCATTTTTTTTATAGGTAGCAGTATGTTATAGCTCTAATTAAAGAATTACATACATTTTTATTGTATATCACTTAGTGCTGTTTTTTTTTATTATTTTATAAAATTCCTGTCTTGAAATTAAATTAAAATTATATTATTTAAATTCAGTGAAAACTCATTTAAATATTCTTATTTCATGTTTTAATATTGTTTTAAATAAATAATATATGTGTGTTTTCTGCAATTAACTTATTATCAGTGAAAAATCTTGTACGATGAAGTGTTTTCTTTCAAAACTGTCTTCAATCACAACTTAATAAATTTTCATCATCCTAGAGAAGAAATATTAATTTATATGCCATAAAAAATACAAACTATTCAGTTTTAAATATGTAAAACATGAAAAATTTATGAAACAGATTGTTAAATTAATTTTTTCAACTATTTTTTTAATTATTTACTTCTCTTCAGATCTTTAAGTTCTGTGGGAAAAGAACAATTATATCAGAGGAAAAAAGTTGTAATAATACTGCATAGTACATGTACTAAAACATGATCACAAAATCTCTTTTGAAGTATTGTATTCGTCAAAGATATTTTTGTCATAAATTATTTATCTAACCTCACTTAATAAGTAAAAATAATAAAAAAAAATTGCCAAAACATCAACAAATAGTTGATTTTATAATTGCTGTACAATAATATTTTTTATTTATTTGTATTATTAAAAAAATAATATTTATTCTAAAATACACATATATAAAAATAAAATTATAACTTTTTTATTTTAATAAAATTGCCATTTAAGTAATTTATTCACTCACTTTATAAAATAAATAGAAATTAAAAAAATAAACAAATATAATATAAATTTACTTTTGTTTTATTATGATTAGATAATGTAAGTATGAGCCATCAAACAAGTAACTTTATCAGCATAAATAAAAATTAACAAAATAGTATTTTCTATTAAAATCACAATTTAATGTACTATTATCATCAGAAGAACAGATGAAAGTAAGTTTAATTTTACATTATTATATCAGTCAAATATAAATTATTTTATACCTAATAAACTACAGAACATGAACATTTTTTTGTTTTTGGAGAAAGGAAAGACAATATGGAGTAAAAAAATTGTAAAAAAGATAAAGATTATCAAGATAAGAGATTCTTACAAAAAAAAAATGTTGAAAAGAATGAAGTGTGATGATCTAAAAGATGGAGGGATGGCAAGAAGATAATGTGATACAGAGGTTTCAAACTAAGAATTTAATAAAAAGGGGTAACAGAAAATTTAAAAATATTATAATGATTATTGTGATTCTAAAACAGTATACAATCTTCAAGATTGCATCATACATAATGAAGATAAAATAAAACCAAAATATAAAATTGTTTTAAGATTAAAGATAAGAAGACGATAGTGATATTTATGTCTATTTTAACATTACAAATATCAGAGCAGAACAACAGTTTAGTGCCTGTCTTTTGTTTTTCCATGTTGGGAAAACTGAGAGATCATGGAGTTAGACATTCTAGTTCTAATTTTAATATTATTAGCTGTTAGATTCTGGTCATCTAGCCAGCTTCTGTAAGATGATTAAGATCATTTCCTATCCTGGCAAAGCTGAGGTGTAACAATGCTATTAGTTCATTGTCACATCATGGAAACTAAATAAAGCTGGACTAAATTTCCTGGAGACATCTGGATTATCAACTTAATTTTTATTGGTAATGATTTCATTATTGTTAACAAAATAAAAAACAATTAGTTAACTCAGTTATTTGAATATAGTGTAATTTTGATGTGTTTTATATACAATAGCAAGTTAATTGATCTGTATACAGGACAATTTTCTTTAGCACTGTGGCTATGCTGTTGATCACACCCATTCTACCTTTTAGAATAATGTGAGGGTTGGTTCTTTGTTATTTAATAACTGTACATTAATTAAATTTCATAGACATTTTTTCAGTATTTTCATAAAAAATTACACATTCATATCTTTGTTCTTTGTTTGATCCTTAGAAAAAATGTAAATAACTCACAGAAAATTGTTTCTTTTTTGGTGCATACTAGTATGGCACAACAATAAATAGCTTTTTGAATGGTATTGACTTACGTACCGTGAATGCTATTTTAAAGTAATCTAAAGAAAATTGTACCTTTTAACCTTAAATAAAAGAAAAGTTTGCTTGTAGAAAAATCTGCTTCATCACAGGATTGCTTATTGTTAAGAAAAATTTCCACTGGGCTATTAGCTGTAGAATTAAATAAACAAAAAAACCAGTGGAACCAATGTTCATTTGAAAACTGTTGGATGCAGACTGCCTGCAGCTGGATGATAAAGTTGTTGATTATCTAAAAGAAACTTTAACACCAGTAATGTAAAAAAAGTGCATACAAAACAAAGAACTTGAGACTGGATTGAAAAAGATTGAAAAACATTATGTTTTTCAGAGTCATACTTTAATCCTTAGGAGCAAAGTATAATAGTAAGATCCATATCAAATATTTGTAAAAAAGGACCAGCTTACATCAATAATCAGTTAAATACTCTCCAAAAAAAAAACTGTTTTGAAATTGTTGAACATTTGAAGGCTTTGTTTTAAGGGGCCAGTAGGATGGCAGATCGAAAAAATTAAAAATAATAAAACATTAAAGTATTCTAATAATAGCAAGGGGACGTCATCTACACAAATATTAATTCAATCAAAAATCTGTGGCCAAATGTAAACAAAAAGGCAAAATTATCACAAATGTTCTCATTAAATTAATAATACAGGCATAGTTTCATGACGAAGAAAAAATGAAAATGTACAATATACTTATTGATTTTATGTCAAATTATAAGAGCAAACTATTAAAGAGTAAAGGAGGCATTATTATTTACTAGGTATTTGCAAATTAAATACATATCAAGTTTTTCTAATTAAAATCATGTTTCAATAAATAACACTGTGTTCCAGTTAGATTACACATTACCATATGTATAGTGTGTAAAGTTATCCAAATTATTTTTGTTAAGTTTTTCTTTAATATTACTTTATTCATTTATTTTCAGGCAAATTTAAATTCAAATTTTCATGTGTTATAATTAACCATATCACTTTGGAAGATGCAGTTTGTGTAGAGACTGGGACAGGATAAAATAAGTAAAATATTTGGATGAAATTTACAGGTATATTTCTTAACAGAATTAAATCTCTTTAATTTTGGAAGGAAAATTAAATTTTGTTGAAGAACTGGTTTAAACTGGTGAATAAAACCTTGTTGGTTAGTAACATGCTGCTCTCATCTTGGGTAACATGCTTTAACTCTCAAGAGATAATAAAAGGGACAGGTCCTGCTGTCTGAAGGGTCACTGTTACATCCTCTGGATGGGGTTTTTTGGCTAATAGTATAATTTCTCTGTTGTTAACTCATCCCTTCTCATCAGTCACCTTTTCCTTATTTACTTTAGTATTGGGCATTACTTTAGTATTGGGCACTTTAGTTATTATATGTTACATTAAAATGATATTTTGTTTATTGGATCATTAATAATGCATAACTCTTAGGTCATCTTCTATTGCAGCATATCAGGTTGTTTTCTAAGAATATCTCTCATGATGAACCCAATATGCAGAATTTTTTTAACACAGTACACTTTAACAAATTTGGGTGGTAAGATAAAACAGAAATAATAGTATTAGAAAAGTTAGAAAGTAAAGGAGGATGATTAAAATTGTTTACATAAAAACAACAGCAAATGAAGAGACAGAAAACTATAAAGGTTTATATAAGGAATGAACCTAATGTTTATGTTTATGCAACTAGCACATAAGTATAAGTGGGTTCTTTATATACAATTACAACTCGAGAATGGTTGAGTTAAAGAGAAAAATATAAGAGGATGACCATTATAAAGGATTATTTCATATTAAAAAAAAAAATTAACAATTTTTTCCAATAGGAACATGAAATAAAGAATGAAAAGTGATATTATACTTAAACATAGAGTAGTTTATATCTCATGAAAAATTAAAATGCAATTTTAACAATTATATGGAGGTAACTGATTTTTAACACAAACTTAATTAAATAAAATTTTACATCAAATTTAATACATGATGAATATTACATTATTTAATTAATTTAACAAAACAAAATTATGGTTTTGTTGAAATTATTGTTTATTTTGTATTTATTAAAAGATAAATTACTGTCATTAAATTAATTAAATTTTTTATAGCACATAAGATTTTAAAGAAAAATACTTTTTTTTTAAACAAAGGTTTATATATTATTGATAAAAAATTTATGATTCAAATTAAGTATAATTACAGCACAACCTGTTCAATGAAATATTCTTTTGTTTAATTTAATACACCTTACCAATATTTTCCAGGCTTTCTATAATTAATAACAGAATTAGTTTCAAACTGACTTTAGGAATAATGATTAACATATAGATCATAAATTCTAGGAGCTACAACATTACTAGGCAACTTGTCACGAAGCCCAAATCACTTCCAAAATTGGCTTGAGATAAGAAATTAATTCTTTAAAGAATTTTTTTTTTTTCAATAATGCACCAATTGTTAGTTTTATTAATACATACTTCTGAGAAAGAAAGTCTACATAATCCATAATGTAAGCCCAACGAAAATGACTAAAGGACTTTTGGCAGTCTACAGACTTTTCCTCACCATATTGTCACAAAAAAAATGTTGAAGCCGTGGGTGTTAATTTACTATAAATTAGCTACACATTCAAATTTATCCATAATTAATTCAAAAAATAATATTATATGATAATAATTTTATTTGCATAGAATTCTTTAAAGTATTTATAAAATACTTATAAAGTACAGCACTAAAGTAACCTCAAAATTGATGCCAGTGTTTTAAGATTTAGCTTCAAGATGATATGAATTTTATAAATTCGTTTGGTAGATTGAAGGAAGATATTTTTTATTTTTCTATGAGATTGGTTATTTAAATGTTCATTATTACTGCAAGATAAACTATTCTTTAGGCATTTACTCTCTCTCTCTTTCTCTGTTTAGCCTCTGGAACCATCATAAGGTATTATTTCTGAGGATGATATGTATAAATGTAAATGAAGTGTGTATTCTTGTACAGTCTCAGGTTGACCATTCCTGAAATGTGTGGTTAATTGAAACCCAACCACCAATGAACACTGGTATACACATTCTATCCGTAGTCATTCAAATCTGTATAAAAGTAACTGCCTTTACTAGGATTTGAACATTAGAACTCTTGACTTCAAAATGTGTATTACCTTAATTGCACCCTTAATTTTTCTTAAGTCTGTGCAAGTCTTGGCTGAGAGCAATATTCTCACACTGTCAAGATTTTTTATACCAAATAATGGTAGATCTGTCAATGTGCAGATCACATCAGCATACAAGACAGTTGTCATGTTTACATACAACCTAATAGATAAATAGTCAAACTGACAGAATATGTGGTGGATTATTTTTAAATATTTATAAAAAAAGACTATACCAAAAATATATTTGCATGAAAGGTCTCTAGAGTGATCCCATAAATATGACTTAATATAAACTAAAGTTTTGCAATAAGTTAGAACAATATTGAATGAAATAACTAAAGATAATAACTATAACATAAAAATTAAATTATTATTAAATTATTATTTAAATATTAAATTATTATTTAATTAATCTGTAGAAACAAGGTTTAAAAGTCACTGATGTATAAAATATTTTTAAAGCCAATAAAAGGTTAAAGTGTAATAATAAATTATAAAATAATTATTTTTATCAGATGTGAATTTCATTGAACAGGTTTTGTTATAATTAATGTTTCATTTAATTTACAACATCACCAGATTCCATTTTATGTAATAAAGATATACCTTCACTAACTTCTTCACTAGATGGTTCATGTTCTTCACAGAAATTATTTCTTAATGGTAACAGTGGATCAAGAAGTAAGCTACCAGATGCTGAGGTAACAGGAGATGAGGTAAAGAGAACAGGTTCACTACTAGATGCAGATTTATCAATATCAATCTTTGGTAAATTTAATAATTTGGTAACTACTTGAGGTGATGGGGGAATATTTTCAATGCAAGGGCATGAAACACTTAAATGACTATCACAAATTAAATCACTAGCATCTGTTAAACATGATGGCTTTCTTTTACTAGGACTGTTATCTGTGATTACTTCCAATAATGGATCTCTACTACATTTCTTATATGAGTTATTAAATTCTAACGTATGATTACTAGCAAATCTTAATTTCTTAGGTGATTCTAAGCTAGCACACCTTGATAAATTACTTTTTGGACTAGTCGCTGTGATAATTGTGCTCTTATTTTTTAACGAACTTCTTGGACAACCTGGTGGATAACCATTTGAATCTACTTTATTAACAATTTTATTTGTTTTTTTATTTGAATGTCTAGCATTTACTTCTGCACGTCTTTTTTCTCTTTCTTCATTACGTTTTGTTCTCCATTCAGCATTTTCTCCTAATAACCAATAAGTTAAAACTTCTCCTTTACCTTTCATACCGACCATTCCTCTTTCTAGTAATTTATAACCTTTTAATCTATCTAATAATGATTTACACTGTGAGCTGCAATGGATTTTTAATGCTGAAACAAAATAAGTTATACTAATTAATTATATTTATTTTTATCCACATGGAAAAGAAAAAACTGAATTTTAATTATTTAGTAATACTTTTATGACTCAAACTTCAAAGAGTAGAAACAAATTTGACCAAGAAAAAATTAATTCATTAATGTTATTTGCAATTATTAATTTTATTATTAAATATAATTTAACAAAATTTGCTGGTTTCAATGGTGAGATAGTAATGTCTCAGGTTCAAATCCTAATCAGGTATGTCATTTTTCATATGCTACAAAATTCCATTTCTATATTCCCACGTACAAGCTTTCAAAAGGTTTTGTGGTGAATTAATTCATCAAGGAAAAAAAAAATATTTAGAAAATGATAAAATATAATAAATTATATAACAAATCATGTTACGTAATGAACTGATGTAGATTAGTTTTAGAAAAAAAAAATGTGTATAGATATAAATTAAAAATCATGTTCGTGAAAAAATAATGTACTGCAATACCTGAAACTAACACTGATAAACATAATTTTTGTTTCCTAGCATGGATACATGATGATACATGATTTTAATCTGTTTTTTTATTCTGAAAACGAATATGAACTCAGAATCTTTCTATCACTCACCATTTTTGAAAAATTTTTAAATTTTAATTAAAGAATTTTTTCATTTTTCAATATATAGTTAGCATTTTAAGCTCCTATATTATATTTTTTGTTTGCTCATTTTTTATTGTTTAACTTTGTTAACATAATTTGAAAACGATAAATAAAGAATACTAGACAAAGAATTAAATCATATCATAGTCACATATTATTACATCATATCTAATACTGAAGAGCGAGTCTTTATAGACAAGATTGATCATGTCTGTGCAGGTCAAAACATGTAGCTGAAAACACAGCTGTGTTGTTTGTATTAAGCACTGGATTTAGGAATGAATTAATTTTGTTCAGTCTTATTGCTGTCTTAATTTGTTAACAGTGCAGAGTCATAATGCCTTGAAATTGTGTAAATGATGTGGATGCCTTTTGTTATGTACTTTATGAGTTTACCGTAAAACCAAATAGAAAAAACGTTACACCTTTAATTAAAAAAGCATATCATTTGTACTTTCAGTGTAAAATTGGTGATCAGGGTAAGATGTGGGGGTTCCTCATATCGTATGTATTAATTGTTCTTTATATTTAAAAGGATGGCTGAAAGATACATGGAAGGCTTTGCCATTTGGTATATCTATGGTTTGGTGTGAACCACTTTACTTTTGTTTAACAAATACGTCTGGAATTTCTAAAAAATATAAACATACTGTAAAATATCCTTCATTGAAATCTGCAATCAGGCCTGTACCTCACAGTGAAATTATTCCAGTTCCTGAGCAACCTGTGAATGTATGTTTCGAACCCAGCAATGAAGAATCTGGCAGTACTGAAGAAGACAACAATGATTATGATTTTGAATCATCTTCCAATAAGCCACATCTTAAATCACAGGGTGAATTAAATGACTTGGTTAGGGATTTAAATTTATCAGAAAATCAAACTGAACTGTTAGGATCAAGACTGCAAAGTTGGAATTTACTTAAAAAATATATTAAAATTTTGGGCTTTCAAAGCCAACAAAAAGAACTTTGTCAGTACTTTATTGATGAAAATAATTTTGTTTATTGCAAAAATATTCATGAGCTTATGTTGGACTTAGGACAAGTTTATAAACCTGAGGACTGGTGCCTTTTCATAGATTCGTCCAATTATAGTTTAAAAGTGGTTATACTAAACAATGGTAATAAATATCCTTCGATACCAATCGCTTGTGGTATTAATCCGAAAGAGACAAACGATGTGATGAAAGATGTTCTTGAAAAAATAAATTATAAAAAACATAGCTGGAACGTATGTGGTGATTTGAAAGTTATAGCTATTTTGTTAGGCATGCAGTTTGACTATACTAAGTACATGTGCTTTCTTTGCGAATGAGATAGCCGAGCTAGGGATAAACATTATGTTAACAAAGAGTGGAAGAAATGAGACAACTCCAAATGGGAAAAATATTATTCATGAGCCCTTAGTTGAACCCAAAAAAATATTTTACCCCCTCTTCATATCAAGCTAGAACTAATGAAAAATTTTGTAAAAGCAATGAAGAAAAATTAGTCAGGGATTTTTGTACATCAGGCAGAAATTTCCGAATGTAAGTGAAGGAAAGATTAAAGAAGGAATATTTGTTGGTTCTCAAATAAGAGAGCTGGTCAAAGATTATGTATTTAACTCAAAGTTAAATAATGTAGAAAATGCAGCTTGGGCATCATTTAAAGACATTTGCAAAAAATTTCTCTGCAAACAGAAATCTGACAATTACCATGATATTGTTACTCAACTTCTTACTTCATACAGAGCTATGGGATGTAATATGTCTTTGAAAATACATTTCCTCCACTCACATCTGGTGTTTTTCCCGACAACCACAGAGATGTAAGTGATGAACACAGTCAACGTTTTCACCAAGACATTTTGGTGATGGAAAGCCAGTATAAAGGGAAATGGAATACAAACATGCTAGCCGATTATTGTTGGACATTAATTTGGGATGTGTCTGAGGCCTGAGGCCACACACAGGTATGGCCATGCAAAATTATAAATTTTACAGATTTTAACTATATTTCCCTTAATTTTTTTTGAAGCGTAATTTATTTAAAACTAAGGGTAATAGAAAAGTTGTATATACAGATCTGTAATGTACAAAAAAAAAGCAATTCAAAAAATGGTATCACACTTGAAACATTAAAAAATTGTTTTTTGTCTATAGTGTAATTTATTAAAAGTAAATATTCGAGTACTTATAAATTCAGCCAAATCTCCAATGGTGGTCTGACTGATTCCTGGAATGGGTAAGTGTTGCTGTGGAATGGCTCTATAATTTCTGGAGGATAAGGAAATTTTGATTATATATTGATTGTATTATATATATGTTCAAAATAAAATCTTGAGGCAGTAATGTGCTGCTTCCATCCTGAATAAAAATACATCTGATCTCCTCAAAGATTGTGGAATAGATAGGCATCTACTGCCTGAAGGAAGCCTTGAATTTATCTCCTGAGGGGGCTTTGTTTGTCTCATGGTTCCTTAATGGGTAGATTGGTTAATAAGCTAGGAGCTTATTAATATTTTTCCTTCTAAGTAGTAGTCCATTGAGAGCACAAAGTCCTTGGAAAGGCAAAGCGACTTGGAAAGTTATGGGGAGTTTCATAACTTCCCCTGATCTGTTAGGAAAGTTATGCATTTTGCTGGTATTTTACTAACGTGGTAACTAGTAAAACAATTTTTTCTATAGCTCTGCTACAGAAGTCAACCAATACTATTTTTCTTTTATTATATTTTTGATAAAAAAAAAATCTTGGCTTACACTTCAAGTTGAGGTTTTTGTATTAAACAACCACTATTTTCTAAATAATCTAAAAATTAAGTGATTACATCATGTTTAGGATCAATATTTTCATTAAAATCTGCAAAAAAATCGGATTAAAGGTCAAGGTTAATGATTTAATGCTCCAGATTGATGATAAATGTTAATTTTGCAAGATTTAAGTGAACTGTTCTATTAATAATATTTTATTTTAAAAAATTGAACAAAATAAACATAAGTATTAAATACAATATACATGGTTGGATTTAGAGATGGGCCACATGGGTAGTAAATGTGGGTAAAAATGTGAATTTTCTTTCAAAAAATAAATTTTACATATATTTACTATTGACAACATAAAATATGAAAAGTACGTCCTTTTAAGAGTAGTCTAAAGCACGATAATTGTAGCAGATCAGTTGTAGCACAGTGTTGACATTTACCAGTAAGCATGTGAAGTCAATAAGTGAATGATCTGTTATACTTACGGTACATACATCTATCGAAGAGAGTGGCAGGAGGCAATGTAATGCGTGGTCAGCACGGTGCTGTACACAGAGGATGATGCTATTTCACACACGTGGCATACCACTTCGAGGCGAAGTGGTGGCACACCACTTCAAGCCTCAGGGCTTACATTTGACAAGCTGAGCATCTTGACCAACCAGAATGCTTACTGCTGGCAGTTGGGAACGCTGAAGTCTGTTGTCTCCTGAAGCTGACTGTTAGGTTACTGGTGTCTTGTTGCATCATTACGAGTTTTTCATTATTCTGCTGTTTCAGTGAAAGTTGTTGTTTGTAAAATTTAACATTTTTTAAAAATGTAACTTGCTTCAGTTCAAATAGTATTCCTAGTATATTCTGGTGCATATATTTTGTAAATACTCAGTTCATTTATTTAATATACTTTTGGTTTAAAGTTAAGTTTGGTTATGTTATTAAGAAAAAAAAATTGTGTGGTTGGATGCAAAAGGCTTTGTGGTGCAAAATACTGAAAATTAACGTGCGAGAGGAAAAATCAGCGAATGAAATAACAAGTGAAACAGTAAAATTAAATTATCTTTTTAAAAGTAATCCTAGTATAGGATAAACTTTTTATCAATCTGATTTATTACCTTCTCACAAAGTTGATGAAGAAACATATATAGTTGAAACAAATTTTGTTGATCCTGTTATGCCTACTACTGAACAAGAGGTCCAAGTTAGTGATCAGGCTAGTCTTGTGTCATTGTCAACTGAATTGGAGGTCCAAATAAAATTGAATCTGATGTTGAAGAAAATGAAGACATCCTTTTAAAACCTGATACTCCTACTATTAGTATTACTGTTAACTTGAAGCCAAGTAATGAACCAGTATTGTAGAAAATTAAAGACACAACAAGAGATATTTTGTTAAAAATGGTTTCAACAAAAATAAAAATGGTGGCTTTGAACAATCCAAAAGAGTGTACCATATAAAAACAAACTTTTTAATAAAGCGTTGTTTGATAGAAAACTTGCTAATGGAGATCTGGTAAACAGGGATTACCTAGTTTATTCCTCCAGCCAGGTATCTTTGTTTTTGTGACCCCTGCAAACTGTTTTGTTTAACTTCAAGACAATTCAGTGAAAGTTGATTTAGTGGTTGGCACCGCTAAATGGTAAATTATATTAGTTGTAACAAATTAATTTAATTAATTAACTGATTTAATTTGATAAATTAAATAATGGTAACAGTTTACCACTAACACAGAACAGGAGAACTCACATGCTCACCTCGATATTGTGTTAATGCACAAACAGAGAGCTATTGAATTGGGGAAAATTGATAACCAGTTACAAACTCAAATTGAAGAAGTAAAATACTGGAGGGGTGGGTTTCAAAGAGTGGTTGCCATAATCAAGAAGCTAGCAATACATGGTCTTCCTTCAGAGAGAAGTGAACTGTTTGGTTCCACTAATAATGGAAATTACATGAAGTGCCTAGAACTGAATGCAGAGTTTGATCCTTTTTTAAAAGCCCACATTGATAAGCATGGTCAAGGTAAATCATCTTAACTTTCATCTACAATTTGTGATGAGTTGATTGAGATAATGTGTAAAAGTTTTATAGAGAGTATCTTAAATGAAGTGAAAACCTCAAAATACTTTTTAGTGGTTGTTGATTCAACTCCTAATGTTACACATAATGACCTTTACACCATCTTTCACGCTAAGGTATCTAAATTAGTCCAATCCTGAAAAATACTTTGTAATTTTTTTTAAAATCCAAGGTTGTACAGGAAAAGAACTTGTTGATCAGTTTTTGAATTCCTTAAGACTCATGGCTTATACATTCAGAATTGGTGCAGACAGTCATTTGATAACACAATGGAAATCCATTGATATTTTATGTGCTGTGTTCTGCCCATTCCCTTTTATTGTGGTGGGATCTATGTGGCAAAATGCTGTAATCTTTCTAGATTATTCTTTGACTTGTTACAAGGCCTCTACAATTTTTTTTCATCAACCACAATGATCAAACATGCTAGAATCATTTTCCAAATCTGGTGGTAAGAATTTCTCCATAAAATCACTGAGCATAACAAGATGGTTGGCCAGGGAAGTGGCATGCAAAAGCCTCAACAGAGGTTTTGAGGAAATGCAAATGCTCCCAAAAGTATGACTAACAAAGCCAAGATTAAAATGAAAAAAAAAAGACAAAAGTCAAAAGGTTTTTAAGAAATCTTGTTTGTACTGAAACTTCATTTATGGCAGTCTTATGGGGTGATGTTCTCAATAAATTTAAGTCTGTTAGTGAAAAGAAACAATGACACCATATGAATGTAGCTACAGTTATGATGTACAAATCTCTGATTGCATTTGTGGATGAACTGAAAGGTTTGTTTAACTTTTATAAGATGGCTGGTGAAAAAAGACTAAATATTTTTCAAACTGTTCTTGAAACTGGATTCAATGGTGAATGTGTAGAAGATCAAGAAAAGGAAGTAGTTCTTTGATGAATCTGACTCATCTGAATCAGGAGAGAAGGAAAAGAGGAAAACACACGTCATTAATAAGCTGCTTTCTGAGTTGAATGAGAAAATCACTGTCTATAATGAGTTTCCCAACAGATTCTCCTTCTTAACAAATTTAAGCAACTTGAATGCCAAGGAAATCACCACAGCAGGTCTGCTTTGCAGAAAATTTATGTAACTGATATTGAAGACTCTACATTTGGTGTAGAGTGCCTTCATTTTAAAGGCCTTTTAACTCAAGATAGACTAGACAATGACAATACTGAAGAAATATCACTATCGCAACTTGACAGATTTCTAATAAAGAAAAATCATTAGGACTTATATCCTAACATAAGTATTTGTCTTAAAATGTATTTATGTATACCAACAGACTGTGCAGCTGAAAGATCATTTTCCACACTGTAAAGAATAAAAAGTTATTTGAGAACTACTCTTACTCAGAGGAGTTCAACTTGCTGTTTTAGCAATCAAAAAAGACTTGACCAAGAAACATGATTTTATTATTGATTTTGCTCATATCAAAGAAAGACGTAAGTAATTTTGATGTAGTACAGTTTCACTTGCTTTAGAAATTTCACATATGAAAGTTAGCTTTTTAGGTAATACAGCCTGTATACAAGGTGCGACAATAAAGTAATGAGACTGATGTGAAAAAAAATGTTGCTTACCGTTTTAGTCATGTTTAGTGTTGTCTCCTTCAAAGTAGTTCCCCTCTGATTGCACACACTTATTCCAGGGCTTATGCCATTGATGGTAACATTTCTGGAACTCATCTTCTGTAATATCCTCCAAGACCCTCGTCACAGCTTTTTGGACATCTTGTGTTGTTTGAAAATGGTATCCCTTGACCGCCATTTTGACTCTTGGAAATAGAAAAAAGTCGCACGGAGCGATATCTGGTGAATAAGGTGGCTGTGGTAGTACTGAAATTTGTTTTGAGGTTAAAAATTGTTGTACTGACAGAGCAGTATGGGATGGCACATTATCGTGAATCCAATTATCAGCAATGTTGGCACGGACATGAAGAACTCGTTTACGAAGTCTTTCTAATATTTCTTTGTAGAAATATTGGTTAACTGTTTGTCCAGGAGGCACCCACTCTTTATGAACAATTCCCTTGGAATCGAAGAAACACACAAGCATGCATTTCACTTTTGACTTTGACATGCGAGCTTTTTTTGGTCTGAGTGATCTCTTTGAGCACCATCGTGAACTTTGGCATTTTTTCTCTGGATCGTATTGAAAAAACCAACCTTCATCACCAGTGATAACACGGCTCAACAAATCTGGATTGATTTCCGTTTACTCTAACAGATCATCTGCTACATTTTTCCGTGTTTCTCGCTGTTGTGTGAGATTTTTGGGGACCATTTTTGCACAAATCTTTCTTATACCAAGATCTTCAGTTAATATTTGATGAACCGTTTCTCGATTGATGTTGAGTTCTTCTGCAATCATTTTCACGGATAATCTTCGATCTGATCGTACGATTTCACGCACCCTGGTCAAGTTGACATCTGTCCGTGAGGTGTATGGTCGTCCACTGCTGTCTTCAACTTCAACATTTGTTCTGCCTTCACTAAAAATTTTATGCCACCGAAAAACTTGAGCTCTTGACATAACCTCCTCTCCAAAAGCCTTCTGAAGCTTACCATAAGTTGTCGTCGCGTTTTCACCCATTTTAACGCAAAAAGAAATGGCATACAGTTGCACAATATTTTGCGGTTTCATTTCTGTGATGAGAGACACAAACACGTGTTCACTTATTACAGCACAACTCACGACTGAGCAGTTGCATCAATGTGCCGCTTGGACTAGAAGTAGCTTATAGACCAAGGTCAAAGATGGTGTGCCTACGCAAGCTGCAGGGTTGCCACATCTTGCAAAGAAAAATCAGCCTCATTACTTTATTGTCGCACCTCATATTATACTTGAAAATTGTTGTTATCTGTTAATACCTTTTACACCGTATTTTGAAAGGTTGATTTTCACCTTTGTAATAGCAGTAGTAAAGTAAAAAAGTTAACATAGTAAGTGCGCTGTAGGATGTATTGGTGTATAACTTGTCATTGTTGTTTTAAAATTTTGAAAGAAAATGATTATAAACTTATGTGATTTATGAAGGTGATTTATTAGGTTAGTTTGAATAGTGTTAGTTAAAAACTGGATCCAAGAGGAGGATATCTGAGGGGGAGTGATGGGGTAGATTGTGGGGTGGGTGCAGGGATGGCCTGGGCCCATGGGTGCAAAACATGTAAATCCAGCCCTGACAATGTATATAGTTTAAATATTTTTACCCAAGCCAGTAGATTCCATCCTGCTTGCTGTATTTACAGTATCACCAAATAAACAGTACCTTGGCATTTTTAAACCCACAACACCAGCACAAACTGGCCCTGAAAGTAAAACAATTTCATGGAAAAGCTATTATTTAATAACAACAGCAGAGAAACATGTACATTTAAATATTCATTATGAAATTCTCTTCGAAAATATCATGTTTGTCTCCTTCAGAAAAGTTTTTAAAAGATTAGATATTGCCAATACATAGTAAAAGATTATGACACATTGGTATACATTTTATGTATGGCTTTCTATTACCACTTCCATGCATAATAAATAAAAAATAACATCATTTACAATAAATCATTTATTTAATAACCTTAAGCAAAAAAATACTTTTTATTTATTTATATTAATTAAGAATTATTAATCTTTTATGAAAGAAGAAAATAGGTAAAACCTGAAAGGTAGATAATCTACTTTTACAGAAGTAGTGAAAAATGGTAATCTACAACTAAATTTTTCTTTAAAACATATTTAGTCATACATTTTAATATAAGTTGTTGTTATACATGGAAAACAATAGTTTTTCTTATTGTATAAAGTTAATTATTAAAGTTACCAGGGAAAAAATAGTTTACATACTGTTAGGTAGACCCTCCCATCAATTACTTTTGTATTCCTTCAATTTGTTTTTACATTTTAATGTATGATATAATTATTATTTTATTATTAAAGTGATTGAAGGAAAGGTTGCAGTTTACTTAGAACAAACATTTTGATAAAATATAACAGAAAGATTAAAACTAGATATCTACAGATCATTAAAACTATTTTGTTTTCATTATACTTAAATAAATATACTTTTATGAAAAGAAATGCTATCAACTCGGAGAATTCTAGCAGCATGATTAAATTGTACACAACAGTACAAATTTCATTCCATTACTCAGAACTTTGGACAGATTTGTAGCCACACTTCAAAACAATTATTAGTGAATGAAATATGTACAAAAAAAATTTGTAAAAAATAATTATGATGCAAAAAGTCCTTGCATCTAAGTTCAATTTTTAGAATTCATCCATGTCAATGGCAACAACACTACATATGATAATAGTGAATAAAAAAGATTGAACATAATGTTTAAAATTTTATTGAAAATTGAATTAAAATGTAAGAAAAAAATTTATATGCAATTTATGTATGAATTAGGTGGGAATAATAACAGTAGAAAATGAAGAAAACTAAACAAGGAACGTTCCATACACGTGGAGTAAAAAATTAACTACCTTCCACCAGCATGCTGGGGTCTGCACTGCGGGAGCGACTGTGCTCTCTCTCCTTAGCAGTCTCGTGTGCGGCTTCCTATATGCACATGTGCACAAAAGCCAAACATCATGATGCTGGAACTGTGAAGCGCACAGTTCCATAGAAAGACTTTTGTATCTTTTGCATAAACTGGGAGGTGGCTATTGGCATTAAGCTTAAGGATTATATATTACACAATTATAAAGAAACAATTAAAGAAAAAGGATTCATTATATTAAATGTTATCGATAATATCAATTGGAAATAGGGAGTGCTGCAGTTCCACAGTGCCTATACATGAGCCGCCACTGTTGACTTTATTTTAAGAAATCATGATTTAATTAATCTGGTAAGAGAGACATGCAGAGGATAATACTGTGACAATGATAAGACTGGAATAAGTAAAACTAAACTGGGTTTTAATCCAATATAATTACATTAGATTAAGAAATTAGAACAGAACAGAAAGAGTAGAAAATATCATCAAATCAGTTGAACGAATGTTGACTAAAAAAAAATTCTATAACAAAAGCTATTTCTGCATTATTTAATTTATTTTTTATGTAATTATGATTACTGTACCAAATATTAATTATAAAGACTAAATAGAAACAATTTGATTTATAGAAGTAACTTAAATAACAATTTAATAAGTCAAAGAATAACTGATTAATTTCATATATAAGTAAAGTATTAAAATCTAAGTTTACTAAATATTGCATTGAATTGGAAATTTATATCAAATATTATAAAAAATTAATTAGTTTTTGTTATTAATCTAATAAATGTTATTGCATCATGTCACTAAACATATAGATCCATTTAAATATAGAATTTTTTGGTTGTAATAGAGTGAAGTAGCCATTACAAATTGTAGCTGAAGCTAGCTTCAAGACAAAAATATCAAGTAACTAATAATATTGCTTTGAGGTTTGAAGTTTTTATGTGATGTGTAACGTTGATCTTCCTAAAAGCATTGATACAAGTAGAAAGATAAATAAACAAGTGTTATAATTTAGTGTGAAAATTATTTGTGAAAATATAACAGTTTTAAACTTTTCAAATTACCTGAATGTATTCCGATTCGAAGCATTAAGTTATCAGAAGGACGGTGACGAATTTGAAATCTTTTAACAGCTTCAAGTAAATGAAGTGACATTGATGCAATTTCTGCTGCATGCTGATCACCATTTCTTACAGGAAGTCCGCTAACCTATAAATATTAATTAAATCATATATTGTGTTTTTAACAAATACTTTTGATTTAAAATTATTTGATTTATAATTATGTTTCCATTATATAAGAATAAATAAATAACCAATGCCAGGAAAGTATTATAACTTTGTTGTTAGCTTTTTAAGGTTTGAAGCAGTATCATTACAATGGTCAGCTCAGTTGGTTAGGATGCGAATGCCATGAGTGACATCCCCTTCGGTGTACTACTATTTAATGAACTCAAAACAAAATAATCTCACCAAGTCTTAAGCAAGACTGAAAATACCTAACTAAACAAAGGTACCTAACTACCTACCCGTAGAAGGTAAAAGTGAGTTCAACACACAATATGAAACATAAAAATATTACACAAAACATTAACAACACAGTAACAATGAAACAAAACAAAGGACAAGAACAGCAAAAACATAATTTATAAAACAAAACATGAAAAAAAAAAACAGAATAAAAGAGAAATCCAAGCAGAGCTCTAGATCCCCTCAGCAATTCTTTCCTTTGCTAAGTACACTATAAAACTCTCTACTATTGCCATTCGGCCTGGCTTCTCCAGTTTACAGAAATCCAATGCTGACCTGATATGATCAATCTGACAGATGGTCTTTATATGCATTAACTCGTACTTCGAGCACTCATAAAGAACATTTAGGTGTTGTCCAATTGTCCATACTGAGGACACATCCCAGAATCTACCAGGCTGAATTTCTGCAGTCTGTCCCTAAAAGAACCATGGCCAGAAAGAAATTGCATCACATATTTATTAGGGTGCACTCAAGTACACACACACACACACACACACACACACACACACCCTGTAGCAGAGGAGAAACTGCTAACAGGCGCGTCTCCACGTGTGGATTGGAGAAGCCCTCCCTGCCCCTTAGGGGGCATAGGGTTGGGGTGAAATAAAATAGCTCCCGTGTACAAAACTCCCCAACAATGGGTTGGTCATAACATCTGACCTGCCAAGAAGAAGATTGTTCGCTGTTATAACACACTGGGAGTGTTCGTGACTGTGTCGATGTCTGTTGTCGATGCAAGTTTATGACTGATGTGAGCTTGCTCTGCCGACGTGTAAGTTATAGCAGTAGATCTGGAGCCAGCCACTTCGGGCCTTGATCAGGAAGTACGCAGTGAGTGCTAGAGATCGGAATCTTCACCGCACCGAGTGAGTCCAGTCCGTCCGTGAATTCCGGGACTGGCTGTGTCGACTGGGCCTCAGGGAACTGGGGTAGGAGTATTATCTCCGAGGGTACACCCGTTCCTAGTTATGACAACCCGCTCCTCTCCGTACGATGCGCTGGTAAAACTAAAACTAAAGTATGCAGAATTTCGAAAACAGACAAAAATTAGATGATGCTGGTTTGCACAGCAAAGTAGACCCCATGGCTTTATTGTCAGGAAATGTTACAGGGAGTACAACAACCGTGTCAATGGAAGTGGAAGGAGAGTCGGGTGACGCTCATTCAGTGGGTGAAAAACCCATCGCACCCGCCGTTATTCCAAGAGGGAGAATCAATTCACTACCGACCGTCACTGGCCAACAGTCGCCGATGGAGCGGCTCGGTGGCAAAATCGAGAAGCTTGTTGATTTCATTGAAGACAAGAAGAACGTGCATCATGAAATCAGAAAACTGGTTAAGTCCATTGCTGCGGCATATAAGTTGGCCAGCAAAGCACCGCAGATGATGGTTTCAACTACCCAAACATCTCCGCGTGCCACGCCAGAGCAAAAATGCCAAAGCAGTGACGTGACCCAGTTGACAAAGATAACCGGAGCCGAAGCTAATGGAGGATTAGTTTCGGAAGACAACGGAAAGAGTCTTACTGCATCTGGGAAGAGAAAAGAAAGAACTTCTCCAGACACCGATAATAAAGTCAAGAAAAGGAAGGACTTAAAACCCAGCCCGCTGCAGAAAACGACAGTCCAGAACACCGAAAAGAAACGAGAAAATGCTTGGCAGGCAGTCTTGTCTAAAAAGGAAAAGAGGAAGCAAGCCAAAGAGCGGTTACCAAAAGAACCGGCGCACAAATCTCGGCCGGAGCCTAAGCGGAAAAAACCGCGAAAATTCACCAGGCCGGACGCCTTGATTATCCGACCTGTTGAGAAGGCGAAATATGCTGAGATACTGCGTCGGATTAAAAATTACGTTCCACAAGAGCAGGCCCGGGACGTAGTTGACAAGGTCCAAAAGACGAATGATGGAAACATGCTCATTACGCTCTCCAGGAAGAGAACAGACAAAGGACAAGCTCTAATGAAGACAATAAAGAGCATCCTGAAAGAAGAAGCCGACGTCATCTGTAAAGGTCCAGAGGAACAGCTCGAAATCCGGGACATTGACGACGAAACAACCAAGAACGATGTCCAGAAGGCCTTACAAGAGGCAGCTGGCGATGACTACGAAATACCTGGAGAGGTCATTAAAATTCGTCCGGCCTACAGAGGCACACAGACCGCTTTGGTACGATTACCAGCAGCAACAGCGCAGAAGATACTCGGAGAGAGAGGCAAGATACGAATTGGCTGGGTGAATTGCCGTATCAGAACAGTGAAGACTCCACTACGATGCTATAAGTGCTGGCACTTTGGACACACTACTGTTCAATGTAAAAGCGAGGTCAACCGATCTGGGCTTTGCATCAAATGTGGGCAAACAGGTCATCAAGCTGCTCAATGCCCAAATAAGGTGAAATGTGTTTTATGTGCGGAAAAACCTGGTTCTCAGGATACTGCTCACCGGTCTGGCGCTGGTCGGTGCCCGGTCTTCCAGGAAGCACTCCAGAAGCTGACAAATAAACGAACATGAAGATACTGCAGCTCAACATTAATCACTGTGAAGCTGCGCATGATTTGCTCATGCAGACAGTACGAGAATTGAAGGTTGATCTTGTGTTTCTATCGGAGCCATATAAACATCTC